>NC_069500.1:902583355-902763355 GCF_027579735.1 Bombina bombina
TTCACGTGATAACGTGGCATATAGTAGAGCCCTACCTTGAGTAGATACTACAGTGGAACATGGTATACTACTCACCAGTCTTTGCACTGGCTCCTTATGACACGGCACAGGCCTCAGTCTGCATGACAGACGCAAAACCCCATTGATAGCTTGCTGACTTCTGCAGATAGATACCCCACATGCTGCTCGCCCATCTGCTGTCTACTAGTACACACTGTCACAGGAGTCCCTAATCAGTTTTTGATTGAAAGTGGCTGGCAGTGATCAGAACTCTTTACCTAACTGAAACTGTTGTGTCTTGACTCCGCTGCTTTCATAATGCCGCCTTAGTTCGCCCCAGCAGGGGGTGCAAAGTTAATAATTACAGATTCACTGAGTTTTCACGGCTGACATTACTATTGGTCGATCTTCAAAATGCAGAGTTAATACCTCATCAGTTTGTGCTATATTTTTAGTGCAAACATAGCAGGAACTGATGAGGTATTAACTCTTTGCATGTTAAAGACTGACCAATAGTAATGTTAGCCGTGAAAACTCAGCGAATGGGTAATTATTATGGCATAAGCTGCAACTAAGGATCTAGCAGTCTGTGTCTTTCCTTGACTCTGGTGTCGTTCGGGAGGAGGGGTCATGTGATGTTGCGTGAATCGATTTGGCTCTTGACTGCATCGATGCAGCATCGTTAAAGGTTGCATCGTGATGCATCAAGGTGCCGATTATTTTTAACACCCCGAATGAGCAGTAGATTTTTTTCTGACAAATTTCAGTTATGTCTATTTTCACCTTTCCTGTATCATGTGACAGCCATCAGCCAATCACGCATATACGTATATTCTGTGAATTCTTGCACATGCCCGGTAAGAGCTGGTGACTCAAAAAGTGTAATTATAATTATAAAAAGACTGTGCACATTTTGTTAATTATTATTATCGGTTATTTGTAGAGCGCCAACAGATTCCGCAGCGCTATAAACAAAGGGGGAGTACAACAAAACAATTATAGGGTAGAGGGCCCTGCCAAGAGTTGCACTGTTGTAGTCAGCTCTTAAGAAGGTGATCTACAGACAGCTGGACTTTTAGGCTTACATGCTAAGAGGGTTCAGGGGATTGCAGTGGAGGAGAGGAACTGGTATTAGGAAAGGTTAGCGTAGGTTGTATGCGTCCCTGAACAGTAGAGTCTTTAGGGAGCACTTGAAGCTTTTAAAACTAGAAGAGAGTCTTGTGGAGCGAGGCAGAGAGTTCCATAAGATGGGAGCCAGTCTGGAGAAGTCCTGTAAACGGGAGTGTGATGAGGTGACAAGAGAGGAGGAGAGTAGGAGGTCATGAGCAGAGCGAAGGGGACGGGAGGGAGAGTATCTGGAGACAAGGTCTGAGATGTATCGGGGAGCAGTGCAGTTGAGGGCTTTGTATGTAAGAGTGAGAGTTTTGTGTTTGATCCTAGAGGCAAGAGGAAGCCAGTGAAGGGATTGGCAGAGAGGCGCAGCAGATGAAGAGCGACGTGTAAGGAAGATGAGTCTGGCAGAGGCATTGATTATGGATTGTAAAGAAGCTAGGCGGTAGGAGGGGAGACCAGAGAGGACAGAGTTGCAGTAATCAAGGCGGGAAAGAATGAGAGAGTGGATTAAAATCTTAGTTGTGTCTTGTGTAAGGAAGTGTCTAATTTTAGAGATGTTTTTAAGGTGGAAGCGGCAGGCTGTAGCCAAGGACTGAATGTGAGGAGTGAAGGAAAGATTTGAGTCAAATGTGACCCCGAGACATCGGGCATGCGGGGTAGGGGTAATGATGGAGTTGTCGACAGTTATAGAGATATTGGGGGTGGAGATTAATGGAAGTAAATTGGAAAGTTGCTTAAAATTGCATGCTCTATCTGAATCATGAAAGTTTAAATTTGACTTGTGTCACTTTTAGGAAAGGTAAGGAGTCTATCAAGGGATTAAATCACTGCTGCTTATGTTATGGTAAATAAGAGGTAACTCACTGATGCAAGTGTGTTATTCATTAATAAATTCAACCTTGTGTTTTTCTGCCAATCAATGATTCAACATTGTTGGTCTTTCTTTGGGGATGTGTTTAATTTCCCTTTAAATCACTGAGCTCTCTTTTACTGATGAACATTTTTCTAATACTCAGAACTTGAAATGCACCCTGACGACTTCTCAAGGCCAAATCTGCTACCTAATATGCTTTAACTGATAACAGCTACAAATAAATGCATTTTTATACAAACTTTATGACTGTGACTAGCCTGGCAGTCTGCTGACTAAAGCCCACATTGGCTCCTCCAAAGATGGGATGGCAAATGGTTGGTGGAGTTTGGCTATTGAAAAATAATTGCAGAAATAAGGATGTTAATTTTTCTTTTTTTAAATGTTAAGATATAGCTGATACGTTATTCTGTAGCAACACAAAATAAATATCTTGTAATTACAATAGGACAAAGCTTTCCAACTTGGCAACATGCGGCCTTCTGAAATATTAGGTCTTAGATCTCAGATCAATTTTTTCAAATTAATTCTTAGTTTTTTTTTGGTTAAATTTAAATGGTGATTAAGAAAAGAAGAATATATATATATATATATATATATATATATATATATATACAGTATATATTTATACCAATATATTTAATTTTATTTATTTGCTCCACCATCATGTAAGTCTACAAAAATTTGGTCCCAGTGCACAAAGGCTGAACAGCTGTTTTAGACAGTGGTTTAGTTGCTGACGCAATGGAAAATGCAATGGAAGAGTTCAGTTTTTAAGTTATTAAAGGGACAGTCTAGTAAAAATTTAACTTTCATGATTCAGATAGGGCATGCAATTTTGAATACATTTCCAATTTACTTTTGTCATCAAATTGACATTGTTCTCTTGGTAGTCTTTGTTGAAAGCTAAACCTAGGTAGGCTCATATGCTGATTTCTAAGCCCTTGAAGGCCGCCTCTTATCTCAGTGCATTTGGACAGTTTTTCACAGCTGGAAAGTGCTAGTTCATGTGTGACATATAGATAACATTGTGCTCACTCATGTGGATTTATCTAGAAGTCAGCACTGATTGGCTAAAATGCATGTCTGTCAAAAAAACTGAAATAAGGGGGCAGTCTACAGAGGCTTAGATACAAGGTAATCACAGAGGTAAGAAGTGTATTAATATAACAGTGTTGGTTATGCAAAACTGGGGAAGGGGTAATAAAGGGATTATCTTTTTTAACAATAAAAATTCTGGAGTAGACGGTACCTTTAACTTTTAATTTATATCACATTCTGAAGTCATATTTAAATTTTCCAAAGCACAAGCACATATTTTCCAAAAGTGTTCAATAAAAATATAAATGAGCAAATAAATAAATTGATTCACTATCTAAATACCATTTCTCTTGTTAAGTGTGTTCAGTCCACGGGTCATCCATTACTTATGGGATATATTCTCCTTCCCAACAGGAAGTTGCAAGAGGATCACCCAAGCAGAGCTGCTATATAGCTCCTCCCCTCACATGTCATATCTAGTCATTCTCTTGCAAGTCTCAACAAAGAAGGAGGTCGCGAGAGGAGATAGGAGTTTTTTACCTAATTATTCTTCAATCAAAAGTTTATTATTTTAAAATGGCACCGGAGTGTGCTGTTTTTTCTCTCAGGCAGTATTTAGAAGAAGAATCTGCCTGCGTTTTCTATGATCTTAGCAGACGTAACTAAGATCCACTGGCTGTTCTCGCACATTCTGAGGAGTGGGGTAACTTCAGAAAAGGGAATAGCATGCGGGGTCCCCCGCAAATGAGGTATGTGCAGTAATATTTTATAGGAATGGAATTGACTAAGAAAACACTGCTGTTACCCATATGATGTAAGTACAGCCTTTAATGCAGTAGTAGTGACTGGTATCAGGCTGATAAATGTATGCGCAGTGGAGTTATTTTCTAGGGACTAGAATTTGACTGAGAAAATACTGTTAATACTGAAATAAATGTATGAGCCTTAACTGCAGTAGAAGCGACTGGTAGCAGGCTTAGTGATAACTTTGCATAACACTGGAAAGTTGTTTTTAAAACGTTTACTGGCATGTTATTCGTTTTGTGAGGTACTTTGGTGATAAATCTTTTTGGGCATGATTTTTTTCCATATGGCTAACGTATATTTCTGCATAGAAACCGTTGTAACAGGTCTCCCACTGTTGTAATATGAGTGGGAGGGGCCTTTTTTAGCGCCTTGTTGCGCAGTTAAAATTCTAGCACAGTCTTCCTGCTTCTTCCTTTTTGATCCAGGACGTCTCCAGAGAGCTCAGGGGTCTTCAAAATTCATTTTTGAGGGAGGTAATCAGTCACAGCAGACCTGTGACAGTGTGTTTGACTGTGATAAAATCGTTAAATCTTAAATTGATTATCCGTTTTTTGGGTATTGAGGGGTTAATCATCCGTTTACTAGTGGGTGCAATCCTCTGCTAAATTCATACATTTACTGTTATAATTGTTGGCTATAACTGAATTAGTTCATTGTTATTTCAACTGTGACAGTTTTTTGTGTTTTTAAAAGCGCTGCAGCGTTTTTTTCTATTGCTTGTAAATTTATTGAAAGATTTTTTCCAAGCCTGCTAGCCTTCATTGCTAGTCTGTTTAAACATGTCTGATACAGATGAATCTACTTGTTCATTATGTTTAAAAGCCAATGTGGAGCCCAATAGAAATATGTGTACCAATGGTATTGATGTTACTTTAAATAAAAGTCAGTCTTTACTGGTAAAGAAATTATCACCAGACAACGAGGGGGAAGTTATGCCGCCTAACTCTCCTCACGTGTCAGTACCTTCGCCTCCCGCTCAGGAGGTGCGTGAGATTGTGGCGCCAAGTACATCAAGGCCCTTACAAATCACTTTGCATGATATGGCTAATGTTATGAAAGAAGTATTATCTAATTTGCCTGAGTTAAGAGGCAAGCGCGATAGCTCTGGGTTAAGGACACGAGAGCCATGTCCGATACTGCGTCACAATTTGCAGAACATGAGGACGGAGAGCTTCATTCTGTGGGTGACGGATCTGATCCGGGGAGACCGGATTCAGAAATTTCAAATTTTAAATTTAAGCTTGAGAACCTCCGTGTATTGCTAGGGGAGGTGTTAGCGGCTCTGAATGATTGCGACACGGTTGCAATCCCAGAGAAATTATGTAGGCTGGATAAATACTATGCGGTACCGGTGTGTACTGACGTTTTTCCGATACCCAAAAGGCTTACAGAGATTATTAGCAAGGAGTGGGATAGACCCGGTGTGCCCTTTTCCCCTCCTCCGATATTTAGAAAAATGTTCCCAATAGACGCCACCACACAAGACTTATGGCAGACGGTCCCTAAGGTGGAGGGAGCAGTTTCTATACCACTATCCCGGTGGAGGATAGTTGTGCTTTCTCAGATCCAATGGATAAAAAATTAGAAGGTTACCTTAAGAAAATGTTTGTTCAACAAGGTTTTATATTACAGCCCCTTGCATGCATTGCGCCCGTCACTGCTGCAGCGGCATTCTGGTTTGAGTCTCTGGAAGAGGCTATTCGCACAGTACCATTGGATGAGATTATGAACAAGCTTAAAGCACTTAAGCTAGCTAATGCATTTGTTTCGGATGCCGTTGTGCATTTAACCAAACTAACGGCTAAGAACTCCAGATTCGCCATCCAGGCGCGCAGAGTGCTATGGCTTAAATCCTGGTCAGCAGATGTAACTTCTAAATCTAAATTGCTTAATATTCCTTTCAAAGGGCAAACCTTATTCGGGCCCGGCTTGAAAGAAATTATTGCTGACATTACTGGAGGTAAGGGTCACACCCTTCCTCAGGACAGGGCCAAATCAGTCTAATTTTCGTGCCTTTCGTAATTTCAAGGCAGGAGCAGCATCAACTTCCTACGCTCCAAAACAGGAAGGGACTGCTACTCGTTACAGACAGGGTTGGAAAGGCAACCAGTCCTGGAACAAGGGCAAGCAGGCCAGAAAACCTACTTCTGCCCCTAAGACAGCATGAAGAAAGGGCCCCCTATCCGGAAACGGATCTAGTGGGGGGCAGACTTTCTCTCTTCACCCAGGCCTGGGCAAGAGATGTCCAGGATCCCTGGGCGTTGGAGATAATATCTCAGGGATACCTTCTGGACTTCAAAACTTCTCCTCCACAAGGGAGATTTCATCTGTCAAGGTTATCAACAAATCTAATAAAGAAAGAGGCATTTCTACGATGTGTACAAGACCTCTTAGTAATGGGAGTGATCCACCCTGTTCCGCGGACGGAACAAGGGCAAGGTTTTTACTCAAATCTGTTTGTGGTTCCCAAAAAAGAGGGAACCTTCAGGCCAATCTTGGACCTGAAGATCTTAAACAAATTCCTAAGGGTTCCATCGTTCAAAATGGAAACTATTCGAACCATCCTACCCATGATCCAAGAGGGTCAATATATGACCACAGTGGACTTAAAGGATGCCTACCTTCACATACCGATTCACAAAGATCATTATCGGTACCTAAGGTTTGCCTTTCTAGACAGGCACTACCAGTTTGTAGCTCTTCCCTTCGGGTTGGCTACGGCCCCGAGAATTTTTACAAAGGTTCTGGGCTCGCTTCTGGCGGTACTAAGACCGCGAGGCATAGCGGTGGCTCCGTACCTAGACGACATTCTGATACAAGCGTCAAGTTTTCAAAATGCAAAGTCTCATACAGAGATAGTTCTAGCATTTCTGAGGTCGCATGGGTGGAAAGTGAACATGGAAAAGAGTTCTCTGTTACCACTCACAAGGGTTCCCTTTCTAGGGACTCTTATAGATTCTGTAGAGATGAAGATTTACCTGACGGAGTCCAGGTTATCAAAAATTCTAAATGCTTGCCGTGTCCTTCATTCCATTCCAAGCCCATCAGTGGCTCAGTGCATGGAAGTAATCGGCTTAATGGTCGCGGCAATGGACATAGTGCCATTTGCGCGCCTGCATCTCAGACCGCTGCAACTATGCATGCTAAGTCAGTGGAATGGGGATTACTCAGATCTGTCCCCTTTACTAAATCTGGACCAGGAGGCCAGAGATTCTCTTCTCTGGTGGTTGTCGCGGGTTCATCTGTCCAAAGGAATGACTTTTCACAGACCAGATTGGACGATTGTAACAACAGATGCCAGCCTACTAGGCTGGGGTGCAGTCTGGAACTCCCTGAAGGCTCAGGGATCGTGGACTCAGGAGGAGAAACTCCTCCCAATAAACATTCTGGAATTAAAAGCAATATTCAATGCTCTTCTAGCTTGGCCTCAGTTAGCAACACTGAGGTTCATCAGATTTCAGTCGGACAACATCACGACTGTGGCTTACATCAATCATCAAGGGGGAACTAGGAGTTCCCTAGCGAGGTTGGAAGTCTCGAAGATAATACGCTGGGCAGAGTCTCACTCTTGTCACCTGTCAGCGATCTACATCCCAGGCGTGGAGAACTGGGAGGCGGACTTTCTAAGTCGCCAGACCTTTCATCCGGGGGAGTGGGAACTTCACCTGGAGGTGTTTGCTCAACTGATTCTTCGTTGGGGCGAACCGGAGCTGGATCTCATGGCATCTCCCCCTATCCGGAAACGGATCTAGTGGGGGGCAGACTTTCTCTCTTCGCCCAGGCCTGGGCAAGAGATGTCCAGGATCCCTGGGCGTTGGAGATAATATCTCAGGGATACCTTCTGGACTTCAAAACTTCTCCTCCACAAGGGAGATTTCATCTGTCAAGGTTATCAACAAATCTAATAAAGAAAGAGGCATTTCTACGATGTGTACAAGACCTCTTAGTAATGGGAGTGATCCACCCTGTTCCGCGGACGGAACAAGGGCAAGGTTTTTACTCAAATCTGTTTGTGGTTCCCAAAAAAGAGGGAACCTTCAGGCCAATCTTGGACCTGAAGATCTTAAACAAATTCCTAAGGGTTCCATCGTTCAAAATGGAAACTATTCGAACCATCCTACCCATGATCCAAGAGGGTCAATATATGACCACAGTGGACTTAAAGGATGCCTACCTTCACATACCGATTCACAAAGATCATTATCGGTACCTAAGGTTTGCCTTTCTAGACAGGCACTACCAGTTTGTAGCTCTTCCCTTCGGGTTGGCTACGGCCCCGAGAATTTTTACAAAGGTTCTGGGCTCGCTTCTGGCGGTACTAAGACCGCGAGGCATAGCGGTGGCTCCGTACCTAGACGACATTCTGATACAAGCGTCAAGTTTTCAAAATGCAAAGTCTCATACAGAGATAGTTCTAGCATTTCTGAGGTCGCATGGGTGGAAAGTGAACATGGAAAAGAGTTCTCTGTTACCACTCACAAGGGTTCCCTTTCTAGGGACTCTTATAGATTCTGTAGAGATGAAGATTTACCTGACGGAGTCCAGGTTATCAAAAATTCTAAATGCTTGCCGTGTCCTTCATTCCATTCCAAGCCCATCAGTGGCTCAGTGCATGGAAGCAATCGGCTTAATGGTCGCGGCAATGGACATAGTGCCATTTGCGCGCCTGCATCTCAGACCGCTGCAACTATGCATGCTAAGTCAGTGGAATGGGGATTACTCAGATCTGTCCCCTTTACTAAATCTGGACCAGGAGGCCAGAGATTCTCTTCTCTGGTGGTTGTCGCGGGTTCATCTGTCCAAAGGAATGACTTTTCGCAGACCAGATTGGACGATTGTAACAACAGATGCCAGCCTACTAGGCTGGGGTGCAGTCTGGAACTCCCTGAAGGCTCAGGTGTAACAATCAATCCTGCTTAGTATGATTACAAGTATAGGTATGTAGCACAATATCAATTGAGAGTACTATTACTTGGTAAACCCATATGGATATATGTGCAGTTAATATAAGAATAATGTTTCCCTACAAAAAATACACACTAAAGTATTGTCTGTATTATAGGAATCAAAATCTAATGCAATCTTGGAAATAAGCAGGCTTGTAATAATACAAAAGGATATAGGAATAGGTGAAACTTTCTTAAGAATAAGTAAGGAGTAATTATAATATATTGCGTAACATGAGATATTAAACACACAGCAAGTAAGTCTTATCCAATGTAGTATTGATAGATTGTTATAATGGAGAACTTCTGCAGATATAGTAATAGTTGCAAACGTGGTAATGTACCTTGAAAACGGTGAGTGCGGTAAGTAAGGACAAACACTTCCGGGTTCTGTAGGCTGCGGGTGCAGCAGCAGTAGAGACACGCTGAAACCAGCTAACAGTCAGCGTGTGACGTCACGATTCTCCGGTGCAGCAGAAATCAACATAAGGATAATATAACAGAACAAATAAGATTAACAGATTAGAGCTTCAATAACCGGTTATTCTTTATGGCTGCCACAGACTTGGTTTGTAAAATAATATGAGCTGATAAGATGAAACAGGTAACGTAACTCCCCAAAATATAGACAGTCTTGAATAATTGAAAGTACTTGCCAAAGTAAGAATTCCAAAAGATGTTGCGACAGGCTGGAATTAAATATGAGATCCGAAGAAGGAAGATCTTGAATGAGGTAACTTGAGTTGCTGATAAGTTAAGATTCAATTTTAACCTTCCAGAGATATGAGAGGCTCAGTGTTACTCTGAGGAAAATAACAAAATACTAAGCAAGGTGTGTTCAGTGAACAGGTGTTTTATGGGAGTAAGTAAGATATGATTGGTTGAATTCTAATTAAAGAAACAGTACACCCAAAAGCCTGACATGACTCCCCCCTCAAACAAGCTGATCCTCAGCTTGAAGTCTGGGGCGATCTGGATATCTCCTGTGGAATTGGGAAACAAGTCGAGGAGCATTAAGATTAGATGCGGGTTCCCAGGAGTCATCTTCCTCCGAATACCCCTTCCACCTAATTAAATATTCCAGAATACCCTTGGAAAACCTTGAATCAAGTACTTCTTTAACCTCATAGATTTCTGAGTCTTGGATGGAAGTGGTCGGTAGTAGTTGGGGAGTGTTATTTCTAGTAGGAACGTATGGTTTGAGGAGGGAAACATGGAAAGTCGGATGTATTCTCATAGATGATGGTAAATCCAGAGTGACTGCATTCTGATTTATTACCCTAGTGATAGGGAAAGGTCCACAGAATTTTTGTGTCATTTTCCTACTAGGAAGATGTAGCTTTAGGTTTTTCGTTGACAACCATACCTGGTCTCCAATTTGATATGAAGGTGGTTGTCTGTGTCTCAAATCATAATAGTGCTTTTGGGAAGTCTGAGCTTTTGAAATGTTTTCCTTGATAACGCGAAAATTGTCTAGAAGTGCATTATTCCATTCATCTACGAGAGGAGAATTGGAAGGAGTAGCACTAACTGAAGTGATGGTTGGATGGTACCCATAATTTGCGAAGAATGGAGATAATTTTGTGGATGAATTAGTAAGATTATTGTAGGAAAATTCAGCGAAGGGTAAGTATGTTATCCAATTGTCTTGCTGGTAGGAACAAAAACATCGTAGGTACTCATCTAACCACTGATTAATTCTCTCAACCTGTCCGTTTGCTTGTGGATGAAATGCAGTGGTGTATTGATGGGTTATGTTAAGAGATTGACAGAGACTTTTCCAGAATTTAGATGTGAACTGGGATCCCCTGTCAGATATCAAAACTGTTGGTACCCCATGAAGCCGAATCACATGTTGTATAAATAAGTTAGCTGTTTCTGCTGAAGTGGGAAGCTTATGAAATGGAATAAAATGTGACATTTTGGTGAAACTATCAACAACTACCATGATGGTGGTATAATTCTTTGATGGAGGTAGATCCACAATGAAGTCAACTCCTACTTGTTTCCAAGGTCTGTCAGATGTTGGAATTGATATTAAAAGTCCATAAGGTAATTTCCGCTCAGTTTTGCATACTTGACAAGTAACACAACTCTTTATATAATCTGAAACAGTTTCCTTCAAATGAGGCCACCAATAAGTCCTTGTTATGAGTTCGATGGTGCGTGATTCCCCTGGATGTCCAGCTAAGGGTGAATCATGGTGATGTTGTAAAATTTGTTGTCTCAATTCTTTAGGAATATAAATCATATTCTTGTAGTAGTATAATCCGTCTTTCAATTCCAAAGGAATCTTAGTGTCAGTAGGTGAATTTTTTGAAAAGTTCTTTATATCAGTTAGAAAGTCTGAAGTTAATCCAATGAAGCGTTCAGGAGGAATTATAGCAGTAGGATTTTCGTTAGGAATAGGTTCGGATAGTTGTCGAGAGAGTGCATCCGCTTTTCCATTTTTGTTTGCTGGGCGGTATTGGATTTGAAAGTCGAATCTTGCAAAGTAAAGACTCCACCGTACCTGTCTGGATGATAGAGTCTTGTTATTTTGCAGGTATTGGAGGTTTTTGTGATCCGTATAAATTATGAAGGGCATTTTTGCACCTTCTAGTAGGTGTCTCCAAAATTCTAAGGATTTACGGATGGCGAGTAATTCTTTGTCTCCTATTGCGTAATTCCTCTCTGCTGATGTCATACTTTTTGAAAAGTAGGAGATTGGATGTAGAGGATCTTTGGGTGTTTTCTGTTGTGAAAGTACTGCCCCAATCGCAAAGTCTGAGGAATCAACTTCCAATACGTATTGTAAATCAACATTAGGAAATTTGAGTATGGGTGCTTCTGTGAAAGTTTGTTTCAAGAAGTCAAATACTTTGGAATGACTTTGATTCCAATGGAATTGTTGGGTTGAACCAGTAAGTTGTGTGAGTGGTCTCACTATTGATGAAAAGTTCTTTATAAATTTTCTGTAATAATTGGCAAACCCCAAAAACCTTTGGAGAGACTTCTTATCTTTAGGAGTTGGCCAATTTTTTACTGAATCAACCTTCTCGGTTTGCATTTGGATACCAGCAGGAGATATAGTGTAGCCTAAGAATGAGATAGTGGTATTGTGGAATGAACACTTTTCTAATTTGGCATATAGTTTATGTGTTTGTAACCGAGCTAATACCCAACGGACATGTTTTATATGTTCTGGCAAATTGTTGGAGTAAATTAAGATGTCGTCTAAGTATACTACTAGACATATGTCTAATAAATCCCGGAAGATATCATTAATAAAGTGTTGGAACGTTGCGGGGGCATTACAGAGACCGAATGGCATCACTAGGTACTCATAGAGTCCATACCGAGTTCTGAAAGCTGTGAGCCATTCGTCTCCTTCTCTTATACGTATGAGATTGTATGCCCCACGCAAGTCCAACTTAGTAAAGATGGTAGCATTACTTAATCTTTCAATTAATTCCGGTATGAGAGGTAACGGATATCGGTTTTTTACTGTTCGTTTATTAAGCTCTCGGTAATCTATTATCGGCCTGAGTGAATTGTCTTTGTTGGTTACAAAGAACATTCCAGCTGCTGTGGGTGAAGAAGAGGGTCTGATGAAACCCTTTCGAAGATTATCTTGTAAGTATTGTTTTAGATGTAACAACTCAGGGTGACTCAATGGATACAAATGACCAACCGGTAATGTTGCGCCTGGAATTAATTCAATTGGGCAATCATAAACCCGATGGGGTGGAAGAGTTTCTGCCTCAACTTTACTAAAGACCTCTATGAAGTCCTGGTATGGTTCCGGTATTTGAATCTGTTCTAATTCTGTGTGTAGTATTTTATGATGTGGGAAGCATGTATTTTCACAGAATTTTGATTGGAAGGCAACAGTTAAAGTTGACCAATCTATATAGGGATTGTGTGTCTGAAGCCAGTATAACCCTAATACTATAGGAAAATGAGGTGATGGAATTACATCGAATGTTATATATTCGGTGTGGCCATCTTCAGTAATAACTAATATAGGTACTGTGTTGTGAGTTATAGGACTATTTGCAATTACAGAGCCATCAATAACTTTGATTGAAACTGGTGTTTTCTTTAATACAATTGGTATTTTATTTTTCAATACAGTAGATTTGTCTATAAAGTTTCCAAAGGCTCCAGAGTCAACGATGGCAAAAGTAGACAATCTATTAAGGTCCCACTGCAAGAGGAGAGATAGTTTGCAATAAGAAATTTGTTTATCTAGACTTTGAGTGTTGTTAATATGAACAAACTTACTCTTTTTATTTTTTTGTAGTGTTGGACAATTCATAACTGTATGACTGGGATTAGCACAATACATACAGAGGTGATTAGTTCTTCTTCTTATCCTTTCTTCAGGGGTTAATGGTCCACGTATAACTCCTATTTCCATAGGGGTGACATGCTCCATTGGAGGTGATTTTATGTGTGCAGAGGTGGACATAGTGGCTTTAAATGTTGGATCTGAATAACCACGTTCAGCTTTGCGTTCCCTGAGCCTCCGGTCGATTTGGGTTGAGACTTTTATTAATGCATCCAGGGTACTTGGAAGCTCTATACGTGCTAGCTCATCCTTGACAGGATCAGACAGTCCCAATCTAAATTGGTTTCTGAGCGAAACCAAACTCCATGCTGAGTCTGATGCATACAGCTTAAATTCAGTGGTATATTCCTCCACTGTCTTTTTTCCTTGTTTTAAGCTCCTCATCTTTTGTTCAGCCGTTAGTTGAATATCAGTATCTCTATATAGCTCATCCATAGCTTGGAAAAAATTTGTTAGTGAATCTAGTAGGGGGTCATTTGTTTCACACAAATGATCTGCCCAAATTCTGGGTTCAGATCTTAGAAAAGATATTGTGGACAAAACCCTTACCCTGTCAGTGGGGTAAGTTTTTGGTTTTAAATTGAAGAGCAGGTAGCAGGCATTTTTAAACTGCCTATAGGTTTTCCTATTTCCATTATATAATTCTGGCAAGCTTATCTGTGGTTCAGAACTGGGGGTTTGTTGTTCTTTTACCTCCTTTATAAGCTCTCTGAGAACCTGATTTTCTAGTTGTAAGTCCAGGATAGCCTGTCCCATTTTGTCTACCTTTTGACTCAGGTTATAGACTACTTGGGGAATTTCAGCAGGTTCCATTTTCTTTTATGGCTTAGTATTATGTAACAATCAATCCTGCTTAGTATGATTACAAGTATAGGTATGTAGCACAATATCAATTGAGAGTACTATTACTTGGTAAACCCATATGGATATATGTGCAGTTAATATAAGAATAATGTTTCCCTACAAAAAATACACACTAAAGTATTGTCTGTATTATAGGAATCAAAATCTAATGCAATCTTGGAAATAAGCAGGCTTGTAATAATACAAAAGGATATAGGAATAGGTGAAACTTTCTTAAGAATAAGTAAGGAGTAATTATAATATATTGCGTAACATGAGATATTAAACACACAGCAAGTAAGTCTTATCCAATGTAGTATTGATAGATTGTTATAATGGAGAACTTCTGCAGATATAGTAATAGTTGCAAACGTGGTAATGTACCTTGAAAACTGTGAGTGCGGTAAGTAAGGACAAACACTTCCGGGTTCTGTAGGCTGCGGGTGCAGCAGCAGTAGAGACACGCTGAAACCAGCTAACAGTCAGCGTGTGACGTCACGATTCTCCGGTGCAGCAGAAATCAACATAAGGATAATATAACAGAACAAATAAGATTAACAGATTAGAGCTTCAATAACCGGTTATTCTTTATGGCTGCCACAGACTTGGTTTGTAAAATAATATGAGCTGATAAGATGAAACAGGTAACGTAACTCCCCAAAATATAGACAGTCTTGAATAATTGAAAGTACTTGCCAAAGTAAGAATTCCAAAAGATGTTGCGACAGGCTGGAATTAAATATGAGATCCGAAGAAGGAAGATCTTGAATGAGGTAACTTGAGTTGCTGATAAGTTAAGATTCAATTTTAACCTTCCAGAGATATGAGAGGCTCAGTGTTACTCTGAGGAAAATAACAAAATACTAAGCAAGGTGTGTTCAGTGAACAGGTGTTTTATGGGAGTAAGTAAGATATGATTGGTTGAATTCTAATTAAAGAAACAGTACACCCAAAAGCCTGACATCAGGGATCGTGGACTCAGGAGGAGAAACTCCTCCCAATAAACATTCTGGAATTAAAAGCAATATTCAATGCTCTTCTAGCTTGGCCTCAGTTAGCAACACTGAGGTTCATCAGATTTCAGTCGGACAACATCACGACTGTGGCTTACATCAATCATCAAGGGGGAACTAGGAGTTCCCTAGCGAGGTTGGAAGTCTCGAAGATAATACGCTGGGCAGAGTCTCACTCTTGTCACCTGTCAGCGATCTACATCCCAGGCGTGGAGAACTGGGAGGCGGACTTTCTAAGTCGCCAGACCTTTCATCCCGGGGAGTGGGAACTTCACCCGGAGGTGTTTGCTCAACTGATTCTTCGTTGGGGCGAACCGGAGCTGGATCTCATGGCATCTCGCCAGAACGCCAAGCTTCCTTGTTACGGATCCAGGTCCAGGGACCCGGGAGCGGTGCTGGTAGATGCACTAGCAGCCCCTTGGGTTTTCAACATGGCTTATGTGTTTCCACCATTTCCGTTGCTACCTCGACTGATTGCCAGGATCAAACAGGAGAGAGCATCGGTGATTCTGATAGCGCCTGCGTGACCACGCAGGACCTGGTATGCAGACCTAGTGGACATGTCGTCCTGTCCACCATGGTCTCTGCCTCTGAGGCAGGACCTTCTAATTCAGGGTCCTTTCAACCATCCAAGCCTAATTTCTCTGAGGCTGACTGCATGGAGATTGAACGCTTGATTCTATCAAAGCGTGGTTTTTCGGAGTCGGTAATTGATACATTAATACAGGCTCGGAAACCTATTACCAGAAAAATTTACCATAAGATATGGCGTAAATATTTATATTGGTGTGAATCCAAGAGTTACTCATGGAGTAAGGTTAGGATTCCTAGGATATTGGCTTTTCTACAAGAAGGTTTAGAAAAGGGTTTATCCGCTAGTTCATTAAAGGGACAGATTTCTGCTCTGTCTATTCTTTTACACAAACGTCTGGCAGAGAATCCAGACGTCCAGGCTTTTTTGTCAGGCTTTGGCTAGGATTAAGCCTGTGTTTAAAACTGTTGCTCCTCCGTGGAGCTTAAAATTGGTTCTTAAAGTTCTTCAGGGTGTTCCGTTTGAACCCCTTCATTCCATTGATATTAAGCTTTTATCTTGGAAAGTTCTGTTTTTGATGGCTATTTCCTCGGCTCGAAGAATCTCTGAGTTATCTGCCTTACATTGCGATTCTCCTTATCTGATTTTTCATTCAGACAAGGTAGTTCTGCGTACTAAACCTGGATTTTTGCCTAAGGTTGTTTCTAACAGGAATATCAATCAAGAGATTGTTGTTCCATCATTATGTCCTAATCCTTCCTCAAAGAAGGAACGTCTTTTGCATAATCTGGACGTAGTCCGTGCCCTGAAGTTCTACTTACAGGCAACTAAAGATTTTCGGCAAACTTCTTCTCTGTTTGTCGTTTATTCTGGTCAGAGGAGAGGTCAAAAGGCTTCGGCCACCTCTCTCTCTTTTTGGCTTTGTAGCATAATACGTTTAGCCTATGAGACTGCTGGACAGCAGCCTCCTGAAAGAATTACAGCTCATTCCACTAGAGCTGTGGCTTCCACCTGGGCCTTTAAAAATGAGGCCTCTGTTGAACAGATTTGCAAGGCTGCAACTTGGTCTTCACTTCATACCTTTTCAAAATTTTACAAATTTGACACTTTTGCTTCTTCGGAGGCTGTTTTTGGGAGAAAGGTTCTACAGGCAGTGGTTCCTTCTGTTTAATGTTCCTGCCTTGTCCCTCCCATCATCCGTGTACTTTAGCTTTGGTATTGGTATGCCATAAGTAATGGATGACCCGTGGACTGAACACACTTAACAAGAGAAAACATAATTTATGCTTACCTGATAAATTTATTTCTCTTGTAGTGTGTTCAGTCCACGGCCCGCCCTGTCTTTTTTTGAGGCAGTTCTAAATTTTAATTAAAACTCCAGTCACCACTACACCCTATAGTTTTTCCTTTCTCGTCTTGTTTCGGTCGAATGACTGGATATGACATGTGAGGGGAGGAGCTATATAGCAGCTCTGCTTGGGTGATCCTCTTGCAACTTCCTGTTGGGAAGGAGAATATATCCCATAAGTAATGGATGACCCGTGGACTGAACACACTACAAGAGAAATAAATTTATCAGGTAAGCATAAATTATGTTTTTAAAGGCACAGTAAAGTCAAAATTAAACTTTGATGATTCAGATAGGTCATGCAATTTTAACAATATTTAAAATGTATTCTATTATGAAATTCTCTTTGTTATCATGTATTTAAAACAAGGGCACTTTAATTAATCAAAATTGATGAATTAGTGCCCGGTTTTTAATAATCCTATTAAAAACAAGGGCACTTTAATGAATCAAAATTGACATTTCACTGTTTTCTTCAAAACTTACCTTTTAATCCTAGCAGCCGCTCCAGCACTTCCTCCGCCCGTCGCAAGCCGTTTTTGCGGGTCCAAAATGATGAATCCGGCTTCCTCCAATCACAGCGTTTCATCAGGCCAAGATTCCCTCGGTGGCGAAGCCATGATTGGAGGAAGCCGGATTCGCATTTCTGACGTCTGCAGAGGCTTCCGACAGCCGGGGGAATCGCTGGAGCGGCTGCCAGGATTAAAAGGTAAGTTTTTGAAGAAAACAGTGAAATGTCAATTTTGATTAATTAAAGTGCCCTTGTTTTTAATAGGATTATTAAAAACCGGGCACTAATTCATCAAAATTGACCTTCACTTTAAGAGAGAATGGAGGAAAAAATTGTGAAAAGATATGAGAGAGGGGAAAGAGAGTACACTGTAAAGGGAAGATTAGGGCCTCTATTTATGAAAGGTCTTGCGGACCTGATTCGACAGTGAGGATCAGGTCAGCAAGACCTCGCTGAATGCGGAGAACAATAAGCTCTTCGTATTCAGCATTGCACCAGCAGCTCACAAGAGCTGCTGGTACAACGCCGCCTCCTGCTGACTCACGGCCAATCGGCCGCCAGCAGGGAGGTGTCAATCAACCCGATCGTATTCGATCGGGTTGAATTGCGGCGATTCCTGTCCGTCTGCTTAGAGCAGGCGGACAGGGTTATGAAGCAGTGGTCTTTAGACCGCTGCTTCATAACTGCTGTTTCTGGCGAGTCAGAAGACTCGCCAGAAACACGGGCCATCAAGCTCCATTCGGAGCTTGATAGATAGGCCCCATGGCCTGAGAGAGAAAGGGAGAGGGTAAAAAGAGAGATTGAAGAGAGGAGGAAGTTGAGAAAGATAGAGCGAGAAGGGAGAGATGATAATTATTTTAAAAAACAAATCTCCAGGTCTGCTATGATCTTCAATGAGTTCCAGCACTCTCTGCATTCTCTCGGCTCAACAACTTCCATTTCTTATCCAGCTGTTGTCTTCCCCAGAACCCCTAGTTGATGTTTCTAACTGCTATGAACTTATTTTTGTTAATGTATGTAGCATTATTTAATTTGTTATGGTATAAAATAAAAACAATATTACAAAATGTTTCACAATGGCTAAATATAAGAGTGGGTGAAGTAGTGGGTGTGGGTGAGGTTAGAAGTGGTGAGTAACATTTTGTCCTGGCTAGTAGCTTAGGACTTGAAATTTTGAGCCCTGCTATAATATATTGATAATATATTTCGCCCTTCTGATTTGTTTCATTTGTTAAAACTGGATGTGGCGGATTCAGGAGAACACTACCTACCGTAATGCGTAGTGCCTACTGTAAAGTTTGGTGGAGGAGGTATAATGGTTTGAGGCTGTTTTTAAGGGTTTGGGCTAGGCTTCTTAGTCCCAGTGAAGGGTCTTCATAAAGCTATGGGATAAATATCAAAATAAGAGAATTGCAGTATGCAGGGATATATTTTTTTTATTGGACTAACATAGTACAAGACAAGCTTTCGAGAGTGTGCCCTCTCTTCCTTGCTACAGAATACAAATACATTTTAGACAATTAAAGTTACATTAAACCCAAAATATTTCTTTCATGATTCAGGTAGATAATACAATTTTTAACAACATTCCAATTTACTTCTATTATCTAATTTGCTTCATTCTTTAGATATCCTTTGCTGAAGAAATAACAATGCACATGGGTGAGCCAATCACACGATGCATCTATGTGCAGCCACCAATCAGCAGCTACTAAGGCTATCTAGATATGCTTTTCAGCAAAGGATATCAATAGAATGAAGCAAAATAGATAATAGAAGTAAATTAGAAAGTTGTTTAAAATTGCATTCTCTATCTGAATGAAAGAAAAAAAAAATTGGGTTTCATGTCCCTTTAAGTGCTTCCAACTTTGTGGCAACAGTTTGGGGAAGGCCCTTTCCTGTCCCAGCATGCCTGTGCCCCTGGGCACAAAGTGAGGACCATAAAGACATGGTAAGTTTGATGTGGAGAAACTTGAGTGGCCTGCACAGAATCCTCCCCTTAACCATATTCAACATGCTTGGGATGAATCATTACGATTTCATATTAATCTCTATGGTTTTGTAATGGGATATTCGGCAAGTTCATGTAATGGTCTGGTTTCCACGTGCTTTTGGCCATATCGTGTATATACGCATGCTTCATGGCTTATCTTTGTATGCTGTCAAGAAAAGGAGCTAAGGTGCAAGATACCAAGAGACAAAGGTAAATTTGATTATGGAAATAAATTGGAAAGTTTGTTTTTTTAATTATAACTACTATTTTAATGTTTACTCAGCTCATTTATAGTTATAAGCTGCACTGGCAAAGTCGCTAACCTCAGAACTGTTTTCTTAGAAAACATTATATTGTAGTGCCAGTTTTGTGAAATAGAAGTCTACTCACTTTTTTGTTTTATTTTACAAATATTTATATATATACATTTTTCTGGTTCTTACTTAAACTGCGTTCGTCCTGCATGCTCCTGTTATACAAATTTGAGATGAGGCATGAAAGTCAAATTAAAAGATCAGGGTTTAGATAGAGCATGTCATTTTTTACTTCTATTATCAAATATACTTTGGTGTGCTTTGTTAAATAGAACACCTATATAAGCTCAGGTGCAGCAATGCACTATCTGGGAGCTATCTGGTGATTGGTGGCTACACGCATATGCCTCTTGTCATTGGTTCACCAGATGTGTTCAGCTAGCTCCCAGTTGTTCATTGATTCCTTGGAGATGACGTTAACTATATGTTTAACCCCTTTGCATGGATTAAACACATAGTTATATTCAAACAATAATATAATATTAGAATGATCTAATACATTAGAGAATTTGTTTTTGCATTTATATGTCCCTTTAATATTTCAATATCCTTGATAATTTTGAGGTATAAGGTTGATTAAAGGGATAGGAAAGTCAAAATTAAACTTGCATGATTCAGATAGAGCACGTCATTTTAAGACACTTTTAAATTTACTTCTATTTTCAAATGTGCTTCGTTCTCTTAGTATCCCTTGTTAAAAAATGAATATGCACGTATCATACACTAGTGAGAGCTGCTGCTAATTGGTGCCTGCACACATTTGTGTCTTGTGATTGGCTAAATAGATATTTTCAACTTCCCATCAGTAGTGCAATGCTGTCCCTTCAGCAATGGATAACAAGAGAATGAAGAAAATTTGATAATACAATTGTTTAAAATTGTATGTTCTATCTGAATCATAAAAGAAAATTTTGGGGTTTACTATCCCTTTTAATACTGTCAAAAACCTATTTAAAAAGTATTCAGATTTTGCCATTGTCTTCTAACATGGTATATTCCATATTCAAACTATATAGGGAATTTGAAGCTGTGTATTGAGTATCAGAACTCATAAATAGATATCATTATTGAATATTGAGAAAGTTAAAGGGACAGTCTACACCAGAATTTTTATTGTTTAAAAAGATAGATAATCCCTTTATTACCCATTCCCCAGTTTTGCATAACCAACACAGTTATATTAATATACTTTTAACCTCTGTGATTATCTTGTATCTAAGCCTCTGCAAACTGCCCCTTTTTTCATTTCTTTTGACAGACTTGCAGTCTAGCCAATCAGTGCCTGCTCTCAGATAACTTCTCGTGCACGAGCACAGTGTAATCTATATGAAATACGTGACCTAACACCCTCTAATGGTGAAAAACTGTTAAAATGCAATCTGAAAGAGGTGGGCTTCAAGGTCTAATAAATTAGCATATGAACCTCCTAGGTTAAGCTTTCAACTAAGAATACCAAGAGAACAAAGCAAAATTGGTGATACAAGTAAATTGGAAAATTGTTTAAAATGACATGCTCTAAGTCTATCTGAATCATGAAAGTTAATTTTGGCCTAGACTGTCCCTTTAAATTAAAGACTGGTGTTAATAGTAAAACTTTATATTGTATTAACATGTTTTGTAACGTTTTTGTTTTCAATAAAAAAAAAAATAGCTTTTTACTGCTATAAGTGACTTAAAGCATCGTCTTGACAAATGTTCTGTTGTATTACCCTTTGACCCCAAAGACATACGTTAAACCCTGCTTCTTCTATTCGAAGCAGCAGCAATCTTTAAATCTTTGCTATATGTTTAGTATGTCCCTTACAACAAAAATGATGTTGGCTTCCATTAAAGTCATACCATAACAGATTTAACTGCTCACAGATTTATAGATCTGGTTGAACATCTGTGATAGTTAATGTATTGAGCCTCATGTGATGATGGTATCTGCGTCAGGCATGCAGAAGTCATTAATCTACCACTCTACGCAAAGGATGGCTATTACAGCTATGCATGATTTGGAAACAGGAATCTAACAAGTACCGCAGAGCTGTTTATTATTAGCTATTGTCAAAACTATTTGACAAACTTTCTCGGTTGAAAAATCAAGGCTGAATTACTTAGATGCTTGTTCACTTTTAGAAACAAGTTTTATTTTTGTGTTTAATATACATCCTTTTATTAAAATACTTATATAAAATAAAACAAAAGAAGCATATATAATTTAACACAGATCTAGTAAATCATTTTTCTACCCACGCAGTGTAAGTTGGTAATGGATTATTATGGTTGTTTATAGTTCAGTGTGAGATAAGAAAAATGTTTTCTATTGCATAATCTTTCTTCATAGCCTGTCAGGATTTTGAGGATGAATTACATTTATATTGACATCCTTATAGCATTTTATATTGCTGTTTACCAGGAATAAAATGTCGAACTACAAAAAAACAACCAATAAACAAAACAAAAACATGGTATCAACAATCAAATTAAACAGAGGGCCAGATATCACTTGTTAATGCTTGCGATGATGTATGTCTTAGCTCGTATTGTATGTTAAAATATATATATATATATATATATATATGTGTATTATATGGAAAATGTATCAAGCTGCAGACGGGCAAGTTCTCCATAAGAGAACCTGTCCGCCTGTAGTAACCACTTGTGATGCAGCATTGCTTGGTGAAATGTAGGATTGTACTCTTGTGTAATCCTACCCCCTGCTCTCCAACAGCCAATCTCGTTGGTGCAGGGCCTGTCAATCAAACTGAACTTTCTTGTCAAAAATAATCTTTAATGATTCAGATAGGACATGTAATTTTGAACAACTTTCCAATTCACTTTTATCATCAATTTTGCTTTTTGCTTGGTCTTGGTATTCTTAGTTTAAAGCTAAACCTAGGTGGGCTCATATGCTAATTTCTTAACCCTTGAAGGCTGCCTCTTATTTGAATGCATTTTTACATTTTTTTTTAACAAATAGAGGATGTTAGTTCATGTGTGTCATATATATAACGTCAGCACTGATTGGCTAAAATGCAAGTAAAAAGAACTGAGATAAGGGGGCAGTCTGTAGAGGCTTAGATACAAGGTAATCACAGTGGTAATAACTGTATTATAACAGTGTTGGTTAAGCAAAATTGGGGAATGGGTAATAAAGAGATTATCTATCTTTTTAAATAATAAAAATTCTGGTGTAGACTGTCCCTTTAAAGGGATAGGAAAGCCAAAATTAAACTTGCATGATTCAGGTAGAGCATGTACTGTTAAGACACTTTTTAATTCACTTCTATTTTTTTTAAATGTGCTTTGTTCTCTTGGTATCCCTTGTTGAAAAAGAATACGCACATATCCTACACTAGTTGGAGCTGCTGCTAATTGGTGCTTGCACACATTTATCTCTTGTGATTGGCTAACTAGATGTGTTCAGCTAGCTGCCAGTAGTGCAATGCTGTTCCTTCAGCAAAGGATAACAAGAGAACAAAGCAAATTTGATAATCAAAGTAAATTGGAAAGTTGTTTAAAATTGTATGTTCTGTCCAAATCATGAAAGAAAATGTTGGGGTTTCCTATCCCTTTAAGGGTGATTTGTGGCAGAGAGAATAATTTCAAGAACTACTTATATTATATTTATGGCAGCATTTCAAAGTCTTCAAAGTTGCAAATGAAGCTTTATGTATTATTTTTGTGTTAACAAAATTTACAAGGTATTGCAAATCAAGAACAGTTTGGAGATACAGACCTTGAAAGACCTCATTTACCATGGACAATTGGGGGATATATTGACCAATCCCTGTATAGAATATTGCAAGATCATTTAGATTTCATAATATTTAAAGGGACATTAAACCTACATTTGTTTCTTTCAAAATTAAGATAGAGCATGTCATTTCATTTTCCTATTTATTTCTGTTACCTAATTTACTTAGTTCTTTTTGTGTCCTTTATTGAAAAGTATACCTACTTAAGCTTAGAAGCTACTGATTGGTGGCTGAACATATAGGCATCTTTTCATTGGATTTCAGCTAACTCCCAGAAGTGCATTGCTACTCCTTCATCAAAGAATAAGACAATGAAGCAAATTAGATAATAGAAGTAACTTAGAAAGTTGTTTAAAATTGTACGATCTATCTGAATCATGAAATACAAAAATTGGGTTTCATGTCCCTTTAACTATAACTCGGGACAGTGGAACAAGTTATTTACAGCAAAAGCAGGCACAAAAAATAATGAATGTTATTTATCCCTTAAATGGATATGAACCCCATTTTGTGTGATTCGGACAGCAGACAATTTTACAATTTTTAAAAGTTTTCAATTAACTTTTATTATCAAACTTGCTTCGTTCCCATGGTATTCTTTGTTGAAGAGATACTTAGGCAGGTGTCTGGAGAACTATATGGCAGGAAATATTGCTGCCATATATAGTGCTCCAGACACGTGCATGCTCCTGAGCTTACGTCCCTGTTTTTCAACAAAAGATACCAAGAGAACAAAGAAAATGTTATTAAAGTAAATTAGAAAATTGTTTAAAATCGCATGCTCCATCTGAATCATAAAAAAAAAAGAAAAATGTTGGGTTTTATATTCCTTTGATTAAACAGTTTTTTCAAGGATTTAATTTTTGAGTTTAGTGTCTGAAAAATACATGAAAAAGTTTTAGGATCCTAAATGAGAAAAAACTAAAGGCTAAAGGTATGTGGGCCAGATATTCACTTTTTGTTGTGAACAGAAGACTGATCATAAATCTATGCTACAGGAAGTTTATTCCATGTAGAGAAGTCTTGCAAGTCTACTGTCTATTCTCACAGTTGACATCTTTTATTGCACAATGTGAACATATTTTTTATGGTGTTTAATGCACAGGTCATTTTTAAACATAGTCTGTTTTATACAACGTAAAACAACATTAGTAAAAGATCAATATTCTTTCACTTTCCCCCAACACACACACACACTTTTCCTGTAGTTTAAAGGGACACTGTTAAACTGTTTTCCCCTTAATGTGTTCCCAATAACTTATTATACCAACTGCAGGGTATAAAATGTATGATAATTTGCTCATTTATGTTTTATTTTAAATGAAATAGCGGGATTTGCTCTTTGAAACCACGACTCATCAAAATAAGCTAAGCTTGCAGAGAGATCAGACATCTTTATCTTATCACTCAAATACTTTCATTTTTTATCTCTGTCACTATACAATACTTGAAAAATAAAATAAAAAATTACATTTTATAACTTTATCTCTCTCACACCCCACTGGGAATATAATTTCTTCTACTGGCTGTGTTTAGATAACTTGTTATATTTCAAATGCCAATATAAAGGCGCAGGAGCTATCTGTAAACAAATGAATACAGTCCAGTGGTTAAAATGGGTAATTGAAAACAAAGTAAAGGGGAGAAAAAATGTGGGTAAACTGTCTCTTTAAGGCACATATATGTTCCTAATTTGCATTTTGTTATCTTTTTTGCTGGGGCCAAACTATGGACATTTTTTTTTTTTTTCAACACAATGACAGTGGCAAGACCTTTCATCTACAAATCCAAATTTCTTCCTTCAAATATGAAAAGTGTAGGGTGGAGCTTTAATGTTTAAAGGGACAGTCTACTCCAGAATTTGTATTGTTAAAAAAGATAGATAAACCATTTATTACCCATTCCCCAGTTTTGCATAACCAACACGGTTATATTAATACACTTTTTACCTCTCTGATTACCTTGTACCTAAGCCTCTGCAGACTGCCCCTTTATCTCAGTTCTTTTGACAGACATACAGTTTAGCCAATCAGTGCTGACTCTTAAATAACTCCGCGGGACTGAGTATGTTATCTATATGACAATCATGAACTAGCAGTGTCTAACTGTCAAAATGCACTGAGATAAGATGCAGCACAACAGCTTAGAAATTAGCATATGAGCAAAGCAAATTTGATGATAAAAGTAAATTGGAAAGTTGCATGCCCTATTGGAATCATAAAGTTTAATTTTGAGTAGACTGTCCCTTTAAAAACAATTGCAGCAAACAAGCGACTAGATTACGAGTTTTGCGTTAACAGGGGTGCGGTGCTAACGAGCAGTTTATGCTCACCGCTCACTTACAGACAGCGCTGGTATTACGGGTTTTTACAAACTCAGCGTTAACAGCAAAAAAGTGAGCGTAGAGCAAAATTTTGCTCCACATCTCACCTCAATACCAGCGCTGCTTACGTTAGCGGTGAGCTGGCTGAACGTGCTGAATCAATGGGGGAGAGCCGGCTGAAAAAAAAGTCTAACACCTGCAAAAAAGCAGCGTTTAGCTCTTAACGCAGCCCCATTGATTCCTATGGGGAAATAAAATTTATGTCTACACCTAACACCCTACCATGAACCCTGAGTCTAAACACCCCTAATCTTACACTTATTAACCCCTAATCTGCCGACACCTACATTATATTATTATTAACCCCTAATCTGCCGCTCCGGACACCGCTGCCACTATAATAAACGTATTAACCCCTAAGCCGCCGCACTCCCGCTTCACAAACATTAATTAAATATTATTAACCCCTAATCTGCCGTCCCTAACATCGCCAACACCTACCTACATTTATTAACCCCTAATCTGCCTCACCAACGTCGCCGCAACTATAATAAACATATTAACTCCTAAATCTAAGTCTAACCCTAACACCCCCTAACTTAAATATAATTAAAATAAATCTAAATAAATATAACTATCATTAACTAAATTATTCCTATTTAAAACTAAATACTTACCTATAAAATAAACCCTAAGATAGCTACAATATAACTAATAGTTTTACAGGCAAGTTTGTATTTATTTTAACTAGGTAGAATAGTTACTAAATAGTTATTAACTATTTAATAAACTACCTAGTTAAAATAAATACAAAAGTACCTGTAAAATAAAACCTAACCTAAGTTACAATTACACCTAACACTACACTATAATTAAATTAATTCCCTAAATTAAATACAGTTAAATACAATTAAATAAAATTATCTAAAGTACAATAAAAACCAAACACTAAATTACAGAAAATAATAAACAAATTACATGATTTTTAAACTAATTACACCTAATCTAATCCCACTAACAAAATAAAAAAGCCTCCCCAAGATAAAAAAAAGCCCTTCCCTACACTAAATTACAAATAGTCCTTAAAAGGGCCTTTTGCAGGGCATTGCCCGAAAGTAATCAGCTCTTTTACCTGTAAAAAAAATTACAAACCCCCCCCAACATTAAAACCCACCACCCACACAACCAACCCTACTCTAAAACCCACCCAATCCCCCCTTAAAAAAAACTAACACTAACCACTTGAAGATCACCTTACCGGGAGAAGTCTTCATCCAACCGGGCCGAAGTCCTCAACGAAGCCGGGAGAAGTCTTCCTCCAAGCCGGACGAAGTGGTCCTCCAGACGGGCAGAAGTCTTCATCCATCCGGCGCGGAGCGGGTCCATCTTCAAGACATCCGGCGCGGAGAATCCTCTTCCATCGAAGTCTTCTTACTAAATGACGGTTCCTTTAAGTGATGTTATCCAAGATGGCGTCCCTTGAATTCCGATTGGCTGATAGAATTCTATCAGCCAATCGGAATTAAGGTAGAAAAAATCCTATTGGCTGATGCAGTCAGCCAATAGGATTGAACTTCAATTTTTCTACCTTAATTCTGATTGGCTGATATAATTCTATCAGCCAATCGGAAGTTAAGGGACGCCATCTTGGATGATGTCACTTAAAGGAACCATCATTTAGTAAGAAGACCTCGATGGAAGAGGATGCTCCTCGTCGGATGTCTTGAAGATGGACCCGCTCCGCACCGGATGGATGAAGATAGAAGATACCGTCTGGATGAAGACTTCTCCCGGCTTCGTTGAGGACTTCGGCCCGGTTGGGTGAAGACGTCTCCCAGTAAGGTGATCTTCAAGGGGTTAGTGTTAGGTTTTTTTTAAAGGGGGGATTGGGTGGGTTTTAGAGTAGGGTTGGTTGTGTGGGTGGTGGGTTTTAATGTTGGGGGGGGGGATTTGTAATTTTTTTTACAGGTAAAAGTGCTGATTACTTTGGGGCAATGCCCCGCAAAAGGCCTATTTGTAATTTAGTGTAGGGTAGGGCTATTTTTATTTTGGGGGGGCTTTTTATTTTGGGGGGCTTTTTTATTTTGTTAGGGGGATTAGATTAGGTGTAATTAGTTTAAAAATCTTGTAATTTGTTTATTAACTATTTAGTAGCTATTCTACCTAGTTAAAATAAATACAAACTTGCCTGTAAAGTCAAAATAAACCCTAAGATAGCTACAATGTAACTATTAGATATATTGTAGCTAGCTTAAGGTTTATTTTATAGGTAAGTATTTAGTTTTAAATAGGAATTATTTAGTTGATGATAGTTATATTTATTTAGATTTATTTTAATTATATTTAAGTTAGGGGGTGTTAGGGTTAGACTTAGATTTAGGGGTTAATAACTAATATAGTGGCGGCAGCGTTGGGGGCGGCAGATTAGGGGTTAATAAATGTAGGTAGGTGTCGGAGATGTTAGGGGCGGCAGATTAGGGGTTAATAATATTTAACTAATGTTTGTGATGCGGGAGTGCGGCGGTTTAGGGGTTAATATATTTATTATAGTGGCAGGGATGTCTGGTTCGGCAGATTAGGGGTTAAAAATGTTATTATAGTGTTTGCGATGTGGGAAGTCCCCGGTTTAGGGGTTAATAGGTAGTTTATGGGTGTTAGTGTACTTTTTAGCACTTTAGTTAAGAGTTTTATGCTACGGCGTTGTAGTGTAAAGCTCTTAACTACTGACTTTAAAATGCGGTACCAGGCTTGACAGGAGAGGGTCTACCGCTCACTTTTTGGAAGACTCGTAATATCGGCACTATGCAAGTCCCATTGAAAAAATAGGATACGCAATTGACGTAAGTGGATTTGCGGTATTTCCGAGTCTGGACAAAAAAGTGAGCTGTACACCTGTACCTGCAGGACTCGTAATACCAGCGGGTGGGGACCGGCCAACGCTGCTTTTTAAGCCTAACGCAAAACTCGTAATATAGCCGAAGGGGTTTGTCTGTTCTAATAACATTTAGACTCTGCTGATATGCTAATCTCTTGGATGGCTACAGAAAAATGTTGTTCTTACAAGGTGTGAACTGTCTCTTTAATAAATGCAATGGCTTTAAGATTGTTGAAATTGCATGCTATGTGTAAGAACCCTCTGATCACATTACATTTTATTTATTATCTATTGACTTGCATTTAAGTCAATCAGTGCTGTGTTGTGCTGGCTCTTAAATAACTCCACGGGCATGAGCACAATGTTATCTACATGGCCTACATGAACTAGCAGTCTCCTGTTGTGAAAAGCTAATAAAAAAGCATGTGATAAGAGGCTGTCTGTAGCGGCTTAGAAACAGGCAGAAATTTAGAGGTTTAAATGTTATAAAGTAAATTAATATAACATTGTTGGTTGTGCAAAGCTCGGGAATGGGTAGTAAAGACGTTATCTATCTTTTTAAACAATACCAATTTCAGTGTTAACTGTCCCTTTAAACTTTTTTTTTTAAATAAACTTTAATATATTTCCATAAACATTTCAACACATAAAAAATATATACAGTACTGGTATTCTGTTAAAATTTTTTTTATTTTTTAATAAAATCAAGATATGAGTAGAATTTTAGAAACAAAATAAAAATACAGGATAATCTTTTTCCTCACACCTATTACAATACAAACATAAAAAAAATAAGTACAGCACATTAAAAAAGAGTATAGTAAAATATATTTGCAGTAAAACTGATCTAGTAAACAAGATATAAATATGTATAAAAATGTATTTAAAGAAAGTTTTGAGCATTAGGAAAGTATGATCATAGATAGAGAGGGGTTTTAAATCCCTTTTTTGTTTAGATAACGCAAATTTACTGCCTTGTAAATGTTTTGGCATTGATGCAAAACCTTATTGTAAGCGTATTACAAACCCACTTTTTTTTCTCATCTGCTGGGGAGATTATAGTAAAAGGTGTTTAGTGTGGTGTAAGCGCAAGCTAATGGGCAGCCTCTATCTGTCAGTATTCAGACAGTCGCATTCTTTCTAGAGAAGATAAGTAATCTTGGTAAGTATCTCTCCCACTTGAACAGTTTTTGCCTTGCCTGGTCTTTGTGTTCCTTCCGCATCACTCCCTGCACTTGCCGAACAATGTAACCTTATTTCAGTTTAAAAATTGGCTGACCTCCATTTCAACTTGGTAAAAGTAAACAAGAGTCATTATTAACTGTGAGCCTTCCCCTTAATTTATCTCACAGACGCCTAATTTAGGAATCCTCTTCAGCTTCTAGAAAATAGTTTATTTGACTTGGTAAAGGAACAAATAGAAAACTGAAGATAAATATTTATAAAATGGGGCAAACATTTTACGTAAATCTGAGAACATTTAAAGCCCTGTGTCAAAGCCAGTGGTTTATAACTTTAAATGGCATCTCCAGTTGTATTATAGTTCTGGGCTCGACAAATGTCGGTTGCCATAGCACCTTGAAAATGATCACTGACACCTACTAATATTATTTGCTGAACACTTTGTAATTATAGTATTTTCTCTTGTTAAGTGTATCCAGTCCACGGATCATCCATTACTTGTGGGATATTCTCCTTCCCAACAGGAAGTTGCAAGAGGATCACCCACAGCAGAGCTGCTATATAGCTCCTCCCCTCACTGCCATATCCAGTCATTCTCTTGCAACTCTCAACTAAGATGGAGGTCGTAAGAGGACTGTGGTGTTTTATACTTAGTTTATTTCTTCAATCAAAAGTTTGTTATTTTTAAATGGTACCGGAGTGTACTGTTTATCTCAGGCAGTATTTAGAAGAAGAATCTGCCTGCGTGTTCTATGATCTTAGCAGAAGTAACTAAGATCCTTTGCTGTTCTCATATATTCTGAGGAGTGAGGTAACTTCAGAGGGGGAATAGCGTGCAGGTTTTCCTGTAATAAGGTATGTGCAGTTAAAATATTTTTCTAGGGATGGAATTTGCTAGAAAATGCTGCTGATACCGAAGTAATGTAAGTAAAGCCTTAACAGTGATAGCGACTGGTATCAGGCTTATTAATAGAGATACATACTCTTATAAAAGTGTATTTTAAAACGTTTGCTGGCATGTTTAATCGTTTTTTTATATATGTTTGGTGATAAAACTTATTGAAGCCTAGTTTTTTCCACATGGCTGGCTTGAATTTTGTCTAGAAACAGTTCCCTGAGGCTTCCCACTGTTGTAATATGAGTGGGAGGGGCCTATTTTAGCGTTTTTTTGCACAGCAAAAATTACAGATACAGACATCCAGCTTCTTCCTGCATGATCCAGGACTTCTCTGAAGGGCTCAAAAGGCTTCAAAAGTCGTATTGAGGGAGGTAAAAAGCCACAGTAGAGCTGTGGCAGTTGTGACTGTTTAAAAAACGTTTTTGTCATTTGTTATTCCGTTTTTGGTATTAAGGGGTTAATCATCCATTTGCAAGTGGGTGCAATGCTGTGCTAACTTATTACATACAGTGTAAAAATTTCGTTAGTGTAACTGCATTTTTTCGCTGTTATTTCAAAGTTTGGGAAAATTTGTTTTTCTTAAAGGCGCAGTAACGTTTTTTATGTTGCTTGTAAACTTGTTTTAAAGTGTTTTCCAAGCTTGCTAGTCTCATTGCTAGTCTGTTTGTTTAAACATGTCTGACACAGAGGAACCTACTTGTTCATTATGTTTGAAAGCCATGGTGGAGCCCCATAGGAGAATGTGTACTTAATGTATTGATTTCACCTTAAACAGTAAAGATCAGTCTTTATCTATAAAAGAATTATCACCAGAGGGTTCTGTCGAGGGGGAAGTTATGCCGACTAACTCTCCCCACGTGTCAGACCCTTCGCCTCCCGCTCAGGGGACGCACGCTAATATGGCGTCAATTACATCAGGGACGCCCATAGCGATTACCTTGCAGGACATGGCTGCAATCATGAATAATACCCTGTCAGAGGTATTATCTAGATTGCCTGAATTAAGAGGCAAGCGCAATAGCTCTGGGGTTAGGAGAGATACAGAGCGCGCAAATGCTGTTAGAGCCATGTCTGATACTGCGTCACAGTATGCAGAACATGAGGACGGAGAGCTTCAGTCTGTGGGTGACATCTCTGACTCGGGGAAACCTGATTCAGAGATTTCTAATTTTAAATTTAAGCTTGAGAACCTCCGTGTATTGCTTGGGGAGGTATTAGCTGCTCTGAATGACTGTAACACAGTTGCAATTCCAGAGAAATTGTGTAGGCTGGATAGATACTATGCGGTGCAGGTGTGTACTGACGTTTTTCCTATACCTAAAAGGCTTACAGAAATTATTAGCAAGGAGTGGGATAGACCCGGTGTGCCCTTTTCCCCACCTCCTATATTTAGAAAAATGTTTCCAATAGACGCCACTACACGGGATTTATGGCAGACGGTCCCTAAGGTGGAGGGAGCAGTTTCTACTTTAGCAAAGCGTACCACTATCCGGGTTGAGGACAGTTGTGCTTTTTCAGATCCAATGGATAAAAAATTGGAGGGTTACCTTAAGAAAATGTTTATTCAACAAGGTTTTATTTTACAGCCCCTTGCATGCATTGCGCCTGTCACTGCTGCGGCGGCATTCTGGTTTGAGGCCCTGGAAGAGGCCATCCAGACAGCTCCATTGAATGAAATTATTGACAAGCTTAGAATTCTTAAGCTAGCTAACTCATTTTTTTCTGATGCCATTGTTCATTTGACTAAACTAACGGCTAAGAATTCCGGATTCGCCATCCAGGCGCGTAGGGCGCTATGGCTTAAATCCTGGTCAGCTGACGTGACTTCAAAGTCTAAATTACTCAACATTCCTTTCAAGGAGCAGACCTTATTCGGGCCTGCCTTGAAGGAAATTATTGCTGACATTACTGGAGGCAAGGGTCATACCCTTCCTCAGGACAGGGCCAAATCAAAGGCCAAGCAGTCTAATTTTCGTGCCTTTCGAAATTTCAAGGCAGGAGCAGCATCAACTTCCTCCACTTCAAAATAAGAGGGAACTGTTGCTCATTCCAGAGAGGCCTGGAAACCTAACCAGTCCTGGAACAAGGGCAAGCAGGCCAGAAAGCCTGCTGCTGCCCCCAAGACAGCATGAAGGAACGGCCCCCTATCCGGAAACGGATCTAGTGGGGGGCAGACTTTCTCTCTTCGCCCAGGCGTGGGCAAGAGATGTTCAGGATCCCTGGGCGTTGGAGATCATATCTCAGGGATATCTTCTGGACTTCAAAGCTTCTCCTCCACAAGGGAGATTTCATCTTTCAAGGTTATCAGCAAACCAGATAAAGAAAGAGGCATTCCTAAGCTGTGTGCAAGACCTCCTAGTAATGGGAGTGATCCATCCAGTTCCGCGGATGGTACAAGGACAGGGATTTTATTCAAATCTGTTTGTGGTTCCCAAGAAAGAGGGAACCTTCAGACCAATCTTGGATCTAAAGATCTTAAACAAATTCCTCAGAGTTCCATCATTCAAAATGGAAACTATTCGGACCATCCTACCCATGATCCAAGAGGGTCAGTACATGACCACAGTGGACTTAAAGGATGCCTACCTTCACATACCGATTCACAAAGATCATCATCGGTTCCTAAGGTTTGCCTTTCTAGACAGGCATTACCAATTTGTAGCTCTTCCTTTCGGGTTGGCCACTGCCCCGAGAATTTTTACAATGATTCTGGGCTCACTTCTGGCGGTTCTAAGACCGCGAGGCATAGCGGTGGCTCCGTATCTAGACGACATCCTGATACAGGCGTCAAGCTTTCAAATTGCCAAGTCTCATACAGAGATAGTTCTGGCATTTCTGAGGTCGCATGGGTGGAAAGTGAACGTGGAAAAGAGTTCTCTATCACCACTCACAAGAGTCTCCTTCCTAGGGACTCTTATAGATTCTGTAGAGATGAAAATTTACCTGACGGAGTCCAGGTTATCAAAACTTCTAAATGCTTGCTGTGTCCTTCATTCCATTCCACGCCCGTCAGTGGCTCAGTGCATGGAAGTAATCGGCTTAATGGTAGCGGCAATGGACATAGTGCCATTTGCGCACCTGCATCTCAGACCGCTGCAATTATGCATGCTAAGTCAGTGGAATGGGGATTACTCAGATTTGTCCCCTCTACTAAATCTGGATCAAGAGACCAGAGATTCTCTTCTCTGGTGGCTTTCTCGGGTCCATCTGTCCAAGGGTATGACCTTTCGCAGGCCAGATTGGACGATTGTAACAACAGATGCCAGCCTTCTAGGATGGGGCGCAGTCTGGAACTCCCTGAAGGCTCAGGGATCGTGGACTCAGGAGGAGAAACTCCTCCCAATAAATATTCTGGAGTTAAGAGCAATATTCAAGGCTCTTCTAGCTTGGCCTCAGTTAGCAACACTGAGGTTCATCAGATTTCAGTCGGACAACATCACGACTGTGGCTTACATCAACCATCAAGGGGGAACCAGGAGTTCCCTAGCGATGTTAGAAGTCTCAAAGATAATTCGCTGGGCAGAGTCTCACTCTTGCCACCTGTCAGCGATCCACATCCCAGGCGTAGAGAACTGAGAGGCGGATTTTCTAAGTCGTCAGACTTTTCATCCGGGGGAGTGGGAACTCCATCCGGAGATGTTTGCTCAACTGGTCCATCGTTGGGGCAAACCAGAACTGGATCTCATGGCGTCTCGCCAGAACGCCAAGCTTCCTTATTACGGATCCAGGTCCAGGGACCCGGGAGCAACGCTGATAGATGCTCTAGCAGCTCCTTGGTTCTTCAACCTGGCCTATGTGTTTCCACCGTTTCCTCTGCTCCCTCGACTGATTGCCAAAATCAAACAGGAGAGAGCATCGGTGATTCTGATAGCGCCTGCGTGGCCACGCAGGACCTGGTATGCAGACCTAGTGGACATGTCATCTCTTCCACCATGGACTCTGCCTCTGAGGCAGGACCTTCTAATACAAGGTCCTTTCAATCATCCAAATCTAATTTCTCTGAGACTGACTGCATGGAGATTGAACTCTTGATTCTATCAAGGCGTGGCTTCTCCGAGTCAGTCATTGATACCTTAATACAGGCTCGGAAACCTGTCACCAGGAAAATCTACCATAAGATATGGCGTAAATATCTTTATTGGTGTGAATCCAAGAGTTACTCATGGAGTAAGGTTAGGATTCCTAGGATATTGTCCTTTCTCCAAGAGGGTTTGGACAAAGGCTTATCAGCTAGTTCTTTAAAAGGACAGATCTCTGCTCTGTCTATTCTTTTGCACAAGCGTCTGGCAGAAGTTCCAGACGTCCAGGCATTTTGTCAGGCTTTGGTTAGGATTAAGCCTGTGTTTAAAACTGTTGCTCCCCCGTGGAGCTTGAACTTGGTTCTTAAAGTTCTTCAGGGAGTTCCGTTTGAACCCCTTCATTCCATTAATATTAAACTTTTATCTTGGAAAGTTCTGTTTTTGATGGCTATTTCCTCGGCTCGAAGAGTCTCTGAGTTATCTGCCTTACATTGTGATTCTCCTTATCTGATTTTTCATTCAGACAAGGTAGTTCTGCGTACCAAACCTGGGTTTTTACCTAAGGTGGTTTCTAACAGGAATATCAATCAAGAGATTGTTGTTCCATCATTGTGTCCTAATCCTTCTTCAAAGAAGGAACGTCTTTTGCATAATCTGGACGTAGTCCGTGCCTTGAAGTTTTACTTAAGGCTACTAAAGATTTTCGTCAAACATCTGCCCTGTTTGTCGTTTACTCTGGACAGAGGAGATGTCAAAAAGCTTCGGCAACCTCTCTCTCCTTTTGGTTTCGGAGCATAATACGCTTAGCCTATGAGACTGCTGGACAGCAGCCCCCTGAAAGGATTACAGCTCATTCTACTAGAGCTGTGGCTTCCACCTGGGCCTTTAAAAATGAGGCCTCTGTTGAACAGATTTGCAAGGCTGCGACTTGGTCTTCGCTTCACACCTTTTCAAAATTTTAAAAAATTTGACACTTTTGCTTCTTCGGAGGCTGTTTTTGGGAGAAAGGTTCTACAGGCAGTGGTTCCTTCCGTTTAAGTTCCTGCCTTGTCCCTCCCATCATCTGTGTACTTTAGCTTTGGTATTGGTATCCCACAAGTAATGGATGATCCGTGGACTGGATACACTTAACAAGAGAAAACATAATTTATGCTTACCTGATAAATTTATTTATCTTGTAGTGTATCCAGTCCACGGCCCGCCCTGTCCTTTTAAGGCAGGTCTAAATTTTAATTAAACTACAGTCACCACTGCACCCTATGGTTTCTCCTTTCTCGTCTTGTTTCGGTCGAATGACTGGATATGGCAGTTAGGGGAGGAGCTATATAGCAGCTCTGCTGTGGGTGGTCCTCTTGCAACTTCCTGTTGGGAAGGAGAATATCCCACAAGTAATGGATGATCCGTGGACTGGATACACTACAAGAGAAATAAATTTATCAGGTAAGCATAAATTATGTTTTTCTGCTGTCCTGTAATAAATTAATATAGTAGGTTAAGTGTAAAAAAAACTGTTTAATGCATTAGCACCTTGCTTACTGCAGTTTGCATTTTAATAGCCACTTGAATTATTTGGATAAGCCAATCAGGACTTGTTACTGCAGTAGTCACTATCAACTATCAAAAGTTTAATTGTTCTGCAGTTTCTTGTCTTGTAATCTCCAATTAGCGACAGGCATGTGGCAGGACTAGGCCCGTAAAGTCTGCCATGTGCACTTCCAATCCTTAGAATTGGAAAACTCTTCGTTTAAAGGCCCATTATAGTGGTAAAATGACATGCTCTAATTTATTAAAGGGACACTGAACCCAATTTTTTTCTTTTGTGATTCAGATAGAGCATGCAATTTTAAACAACTTTATAATTTACTCCTATTATCAATTTTTCTTCGTTCTCTTGCTATCTTTATTTGAAAAAGAAGGCATTTAAGCTTTTTTTTGGTTCAGAACTCTGGACAGTACTTTTTTATTGGTGGATGAATTTATCCACCAATCCGCAAGGACAACCCAGGTTGTTCACCAAAAATGGGTCGGCATCTTAAAGGGACACTGAACCCAAAATGTTTCTCTCATGATTCAGATAGAGCATGCAATTTTAAGCAACTTTCTAATTTACTCCTATTATCAAATTTTCTTCATTCTCTTGCTATCTTTATATGAAAAAGAAGACATCTAAGCTTTTTTCTTGGTTCAGTACTCTGGACAGCAGTTTTTGATTGGTGAATGTATTTATCCACCAATCAGCAAGGACAACCTAGGTTGTTCAACAAAAATGGGCTGGCATCTAAACTTACATTCTTGCATTTCAAATAAAGATACCAAGACAATAAAGAACATTTGATAATAGGAGTAAATAAGAAAGTTGCTTAAAATGTCATGCTCTATCTGAATCACAAAAGAAAGAATTTGGGTTCAGTGTCCCTTTAACTTACATTCTTGCATTTCAAATAAAGATACCAAGAGAATGAAGAAAATTTGATAATAGGAGTAAATAAGAAAGTTGCTTAAAATGTCATGCTCTATCTGAATCACGAAAGAAAAAAATTTGGGTTCAGTGTCCCTTTAAGAGTGTATAATTTTATCACTTTCGGAGAGATTACGAGTTTTGCGGTAACGGGTGCGTTGCTAACGAGCATTTTTTTTTTAATGCTCCCTTAAGACAACGCTGGTATTACGGGTTTTTTTAAACCCGGCGTTAGCCGCAAAAAGGTGAGCGTAGAGCAAAATTTAGCTCCACATCTCACCTGAATACCAGCGTTGCTTACGATAGCGGTAAGCTTGCTAAACGTGCTCGTGCACGATTTCCCCATAGGAATCAATCGGGCAGATTCAGCTGATAAAAAACCTAACACCTGCAAAAAGCAGTGTTCAGCTCCTAACGCAGCCCCATTGATCCCTATGGGGAAAGGAATTTTATGTCTACACCTAACACCCTAACATGAACCCTGAGTCTAAACACCCCTAATCTTACACTTATTAATCTGCCGTCCCCGACACCGCCGCCACCTACATTATCCCTATGAACCCCTAATCTGCTGCCCCCAACATCGCGAACCCTACATTATATTTATTAACCCCTAATCTGCCCCCCCAACGTCGCCGCAACCTACCTACACTTATTAACCCATAATCTGTCGCCGCCACTATAATAAAGTTATTAACCCCTAAACCTAAGTCTAACCCTAACACCCCCTAACTTAAATATAATTTAAATAAATCTAAATAAAATAACTGCAATTAAATAAATTATTCCTATTTAAAACTAAATACTTACCTATAAAATAAAACCTAAGCTAGCTACAATATAACTAATAGTTACATTGTAGCTAGTTTAGGATTTATTTTTATTTTACAGGCAACTTTGTATTTATTTTAACTATGTACAATAGTTATTAAATAGTTATTAACTATTTAATAGCTACCTAGTTAAAATAAATACAAATTTACCTGTAAAATAAATCCTAACCTAAGTTACAATTACACCTAACACTACACTATAATTAAATTAATTACCTAAACTAACCACAATTAACTACAATTAAATTAAATAAACTAAAGTATGAACCCCCCCCCACTAAATTACAGAAAATAAAAAAATAATTACAAGAATTTTAAACTAATTACACCTGCTCTAATCCCCCTAATAAAATAAAAAAGCCCCCCAAAATAAAAAAAATTCCCTACCCTATACTAAATTACAAATAGCCCTTAAAAGGGCCTTTTGCGGGGCATTGCCCCAAAGTAATCAGCTCTTGTACCTGTAAAAAAAAAATACAATACCCCCCCCAACATTAAAACCCACCACCCACACACCCAACCCTACTCTAAAACCCACCCAATCCCTCCTTAAAAAAACCTAACACTACCCCCTTGAAGATCACCCTACCTTGAGACGTCTTCACCCAGCCGGGCACAAGTGGACCTCCAGAGGGGCAGAAGTCTTGATCCGATCCGGGCAGAAGAGGTCCTCCAAGCGGCAGAAGTCTTCATCCATAAATCCATACTTTGTAGCACTTTAGTTAAGAGTTTTATGTTACGGCGTTATCCCATAAAACTCTTAACTACTGACTTTTAAATGCGGTAGGAGTCTTGACAGGAGAGGGTCTACCGCTCACTTCTTCCAAGACTCGTAATACCAGCGTTAGGCAAGTCCCATTAAAAAGATAGGATACGCAATTGACGTAAGGGGATTTGCGGTAAGCTCGAGACGCGGAAGAAAAGTGAGCGGTACACCTGTACCTTCCAGACTCGTAATACCAGCGGGCGTTAAAAAGCAGCGTTGGGACATCTCAACGCTGCTTTTTAAGGCTAACACAAGACTCGTAATCTAGCCGTTTGTTTCTTCTTTAATATGTTCCCAATTATGCATTTTACTTTCCGTAGTGTCTATTTAATTGATCCTTTACATTTATTATGTTATTTGAAATATATGTTTTTGTGTGCTGAAACCTTCACCTATAGTGAAAATCTCAGTACTACATTATTGTCTTAAGTATGGTAATGTAAACAGGATGCAGCAGCAGAAATCATCCTCCTGGTGGGGGATGCAAACCCAGCCTATTTGAAAGGGGGCTCTTGCAGAAAATGTCGATTTAATAAAGTTTTATTCTTATATATTTATTTATTTGTTTAACATTTACACAGTATAATTTATAGTGTTACTGTTTATTAAAAGTGATTGTAAAGTATAACAAATTACTGGCCAGTATATAAAAGTAATCTTTAAAACAGTGGCACTTTAATTCATTAACATTTTGAAAGACTCTTTGTTTTTAAAATATTTAACACTGTTATGGTAAACATATCACTGTTCCTCTACCCGCATCTCATACTGTATTTAGCAGATCAATGACGAAACCGGCTTCCCCCAATCTTTGCATGCCCAATCTGGCGTCAAACTTGTGGGACATGCAACGATTGGAGGAGACTGGATTTGTCATTAATCTGCTAAATACAGTATGAGATGTGGGTAGAGGAATGGTGATATGTTTACCATAACTCAGTGTTATATATTTTTAAAACTAAGCGTCTTTGAAAATGTTAATGAAGTTAAGTGCCCCTGTTTTAAAGATTATTTATATTCTGGCCAGTAATTTCTTATACTTTACAATCACTTTAAGAAGGATTGCTTCATATCAGAGGCATCACTTTTCTTTAATTTTAATCTTACAGAACCCCCTGTGAGAGCATGAAATTGTGAATGGATTAATGAAACTCATTTACCACAAATGTTAAAAACATAGCAGCCACGAATCTTCAGCCTTATGCTACATGATTAAAGCAAATCCTTATTTCAGAATGAATAACCTTTGGACTATAATGTATTTAAATAGAAAACTATCTTTAGATATATTTTTTGGGGGTTTAAAAATATAAAAGAGGGACTGGACTGTAAAGTCAAAATTAAACATTCAGGTTTCAGAGCATGTAATTTTAAACAACTGTCCAATTTGTATTGATTTTCAAATTTGCTTTGTTCTGTTTGTATCCTTTGTTGAAGAGTAACCCTAGGTAATCTGATAGGAGCTTAGGGGTGTGCATGTGTCTATCTGTAGTTTTGCAACAGTGTATAACATTGCAAATACTATTATTGCAAACATTGCCTCCAGTTTTATCTTCAACGCAATAGGATAACAATTGTTATTAAAACACACGGGCAATCTTAAAGGGACACTAAACCCAATTGTTTTCTTTAATGATTCAGATAGAGCATGCAATTTTAAGCAACTTTCTAATCTACTCCTTTTAGCAATTTTTCTTTGTTCTCTTGCTAACTTTATTTAAAAAGCAGGAATGTAAAGCTTAAGAGCTGGCCCATTTTTGGTTGAGAACCTGGGTTATGCTTGCTTATTGGTTTGCTAAATGTATCCACCAATAAGCAAACACTATCCAGGGTGCTGAACCTAAAATGGGCTGGCTCATAATCTTTTAATTCCTGCTTTTTAAATAAAGATAGCAAGAGAACGAAGAAAAAATGAGAGTAGGAGTAAATTAGAAAGTTGCTTAAAATTGCATGCTCTAATTTGGCTTTAGTGTTCCTTTAATATAAGCAAACAACATAATAAGAATTTAATTAATGAGTATATACATTATTTTAGTTATAATTTTTATTATACATAGATGGTCAGGATTAGCTCAATTAATTAATTGCTCGTTTTTGTCAATGGGGAATCACGATTGATCACAAAATGAAACCGCCACTCTGCTCTAGCAGTAAACAATGACTTTCTTGAGTCATTGTTTATATTGGAGCGTAAAGCAGAGGTTTGTGCATGCGCAAACTGTACAAGATTGGGAGTGTACTTGGCTGGCTACGTAGAGAGCTTGTGGGACCGCTCTCTACTTCACACTTTGCATACATGGAAATTCAAAGGGGGCGGAGGAAGCAACAGTAAGCTTGATTTTTTAAATTTATGTTTATAAAAAATAATTAAGTAATTTAAAAAAATTAAGTTAGCAACTTTAATCAGTGTTAAAGATGTATTGTAGTAGAATTTGACCATCGCTTTAATTAATTTTTCAAATTTGACAGACCTGCAATTTGTTTATATAAAAGTACATATTGTAATAATAATAATATGTATTGGGGTAAAATAGTTTTGACATATTTTAGAAAACTACAAACACCCTTTTTTACATTTTGGTTAATATTCCCAGAAAGTTTTTTGCTTGTGATTTTTGTGTGTGATGCTGTCTTTAAATTGAGGGTCTTCAAAGTATGTGTAAAAAATAAATTATCGGTTATCTTTTCTAACTATTCTTTGGTATTTCTTTAAAAATACATTGTTATCTATATTTACTTAGTGCTGATAAGATGGGTAGGTCACAACATTGATTTATAATAATGGGTTACTGTCTCTGCCCTTCTCCAAGTTTTTGAAGTGTCTTCTTTGTAACTAAAAATGCATATCCCCCCCCCCCCCCCAACCTGGATACAGGACCATCTTTTTGCTATACAAATCCGTAATTTATTTATTTATGATGTTAGATTAGTAAAATTAAGCTAATCATTTGGGAGTTAAAGTGATGGTAAATAAAGTATACATTGAAAGCAAATTTTAAATCTTTATTGTACCATCGTGCCTGAAATGGTTAGAAATCAGATTCTTGCCATATGGCTCGCACAAACATTGGATGAGCAGAGAATATGTCATCTCTTGAAAAAAAACTTTCTTCAAAGTGGGCCGGTGTTCTGTTGTGTTTGCCTACCGCGTTACGTTTGCCTACCTGCGTAACGCTTACGGCCACGCCTACAATAAATTTGCTAATACCTTTTGCACGCATGCACTCACTGCCGCAGTTGGCAAATATTAAAGCACGACGCCTATAATAATTTTGCAAATCCCCGTGCACGCATGCGCTCACTGCCGCAGTCAGCAAAAATTATAGTACACCATCCACAATTTTGGCACTAGCTGGGGACATCAAAATACTGTATCAGTGCCAAAAAGTCTTCCTACAACGGTGTTCTTTTATTCTGTATATTGAATATTATTATACAGAGGAATTTGATTAAAGGAGTTAACGTATTTAAATAAAGCAGACATAATATAAATAGTTAAAAAACGAGCATGTATTAGCGTTTCATCATGAAAGGGAATGTTTGTAACTATTTATATTATGTTTGCTTTATTGAAATACATTGACTCCTTTAATCAAATACATCAGTAATAATATTCAATATACTGAATAAAAGAACATATTGCCTTTTTTTGGCACTGATATTTTCATGTCCCCAGCTAGTGCCAAAATTGTGAATGGTGTTCTGTAATATTTGCCGACTGTGGCAGTGAGCACATGCGTGCACAGAGTATTTGCAAGTTTATTGTAGGTGTGACAGTAGGTAGGCAAACGTAACACGGTAGGCAAACATAACCGAACACCGGCAGTGGTGGGGGCGAGTATAAGAAAGTACTGAAGATTTTTAACACTTTCAGCACGATGCTAGAATAAAGTAAAGATATCAGTATACGCATTTTCTTCTACTAGATACAAGTCCACAGATTCATCCTTACTTGTGGGATATTATCCTCCTGCTAACAGGAAGTGGCAAAGAGCACCGCAGCAGAGCTGTATATATAGCTCCTCCCTTCTCTCCACCCCCAGTCATTCTCTTTGCCTATACTAAGTAATAGGAAGAGGTAAAGTGAAAGAGGTGTTAAAATGATAGTTTTTATCTTGGAAAGTTTTTTTTTTTAGTTGCTATCTCTTCTGCTCGAAGAGTTTCTGAGCTTTCTGCATTACAATGCGACTCACCTTATCTTATATTCAATTCTGATAAGGTGATTTTGCGTACTAAACCTGGATTCCTTCCTAAGGTTGTTTCAAATGAGAATATTAATCAGGAAATTAGTTGTTCCTTCTCTATATCCTAATCCTTCTTCTAAGAAGACCGTCTGTTACATAATCTGGACGTGGTTCTTCTCTATTTGTTGTTTATTCTGGAAAGCGTAGGGGTCAAAAAGCTATGGCTACCTCTCTTTCTTTTTGGCTGAAAAGCATCATCCGTTTGGCATACGAGACTGCTGGACAGTAGCCTCCTGAAAAAATTACAGCTCATTCTACTAGAGCGGTGGCTTCCACATGGGCTTTTAAAAATGATGCTTCTGTTGAACAGATTTGTAAGGCTGTGACTTGGTCCTCCCTTCAGACCTTTTCCAAATTTTCCAAATTTGATACTTTTGCTTCTTCTGAGGCTATTTTTGGGAGAAAAGTTCTTCAAGCAGTGGTGCCTTCCGTTTAGGTATCTGTCTTGTCCCTCCCGTTCATCCGTGTCCTGTTGCTTTGGTATTGTATCCCACAAGTAAGGATGAATCCGTGGACTCGTCGTATCTAGTAGAAGAAAAGGAAATTTATGCTTACCTGATAAATTGATTTCTTCTACGATACGACGAGTCCACGGCCCTCCCTGTCATTTTAGACAGATTATATTTTTGTTTTCAAACTTCAGTCACCTCTGCACCTTTTTAGTTTCTCCTTTTTCTTCCTATACCTTCGGTCGAATGACTGGGGGGTGGAGTCAAGGGAGGAGCTATATAGACAGCTCTGCTGTGGTGCTCTTTGCCACTTCCTGTTAGCAGGAGGATAATATCCCACAAGTAAGGATGAATCAGTGGACTCGTCGTATCGTAGAAGAAATTAATTTATCAGGTAAGCATAAATTTCCTTTTTTCACCATCACTTTAACAAGTGCATATATGTGGCAAAAGTATAGAAATTCACATTTATATAACACTTAATTTTACCTTATGGATGTTTAAATAGATATTGGTATAGGCCAATGTTTAAATTAATTAGAATTGTCACACAGAGATATTGGATTTCAACAGCTTGGTGATATTTTTGCATCATATTCTGTCATTCTGATCCATATGAATTAGAAAACCAACTGAATTAAAAAAGTATATAACAGTAAAATGTAGTTAAACGTAGGAGTTACAGTACATAAAAAAACAGCATACGCTGTCAGCATTTATCATTGCACCAGCAATTCTGGTGAACTGCTGGTGCAACGCCGCCCCCTACAGATTCACGGCCAAGCGGCCGCTAGCAGGGGGTGTCATTCAACACGATCGTATTGGATTGGATAGATTTTTAGCGAAGTCTGTCCCCTGCCTCAGAGCAGGCGGACAGATTATGGAGCAGCGGTCCATGCGGAGCTTGATAAATATGCCCCTAAGGGCTCCATTTAACAGAGGTCCATCTAAAGGCTTGCCTGAAACTAAAGTTAAGAAGCCGTTGCGCCTTTAAGGGACATTAGCCCCTTAACGACCGAGGACGTGCCAGGTACGTCCTCCAAAAAACTACCCTTAACGACCACAATCGCTTCCAGTCGCTTCCAGGGTATGTAATGATGTCTCGATATTGAGACATCACTGCAATACCCTTTTTAAACAACCGATGCAGAGAGGGCCACTCTGTGGCCCTCCCTGCATCAGCCATTGATGGTGCCGATCGTTGGTGGGTGGGAGCAGCAGCAGGGAGGCGGGTGGGCGGCTCATCAATGGCTGGATCTGGTTCCTGTGCACACCGATGTGTGCGTGTTTACTCGCGGCTGTGGCTTGGTGGACCAGGGGGGGGGGGGGCGTGCGCGGCACATTTACACTGGGGGGGAGGGTGGGTAGGGTATTGAGGGTGGCAGCTACACTACAGAAAAAAACTTATTTTGAATATAATTTAAAAAAAAAAAAAAACATTTTTTGGGGCAAACTGGGTACTGGCAGCTGTCTGCCACTACCCAAGATGGCGGCAAGTAGGTAGAGGGGGGAGGGTTAGAAAGCTGTATAGGGGGGATCAGGGAGGTTGGGGGCTAAGGGGGGATCCAACACTGCATAATCAATATAAAAAAAACAACTAATAATAAAAAAAAAAAAATGCTTTTTATTTTAGTACTGGCCGACAATTGTGGGGTTGGGGAGGGAAGAGAGCTGTTTGGGAGGGATCAGGGGGTGGGATGTGTCAGGTTGGAGGTTGATCTCTACACTAAAGCTAAAATTAACCCTACAAGCTACCTAATTAAAGGGACATAAAAGCCATATTTTTTCTTTAATGATTCAGATAGAGCATCTAATTTTAAAGAACTTTCTAATTTACTTCTATTATCTAATTTGCTTCATTCTCTTGAGTATTCTTTGCTGAAAAGCATATCTAGATAGGCTCAGTAGCTGCTGATTGGATGCTGCACGTAGATGCCTCGTGTGATTGGCATACATGTGAATCACCATTTCTTCAACAAAGTATATCTAAAGAATGAAGCAAATTAGATAATAGAAGTACATTGGAATTCTGTTTAAAATTGTATTCTCTATCTGAATTATGAAAGAAAAATGTTGGGTTTAGTGTCCCTTTAAGCCGTTCGCTGCTGGGCATAATACACGTGTGATGCGCAGCTGCATTTAGCGGCCTTTTAATTACCAAAAAGCAACGCCAAAGCCATATATGTCTGCTATTTCTGAACAAAGCGAATCCCAGAGAAGCATTTACAACCATTTGTGCCATTATTGCACTAACTGTTTGTAAAAAATTTCAGTGAGAAACCTAAAATTGTGAAAAAGTTTGATTGCATTTGGCGGAGAAATGGTGGCATGAAATATACCAAAATGGGCCTAGATCAATACTTTGGGTTGTCTACTACACTAAACTAAAGCTAAAATTAACCCTACAAACGCCCTAATTAACCCCTTCACTGCTGGGCATAATACACGTGTGGTGCGCAGCAGCATTTAGCGGCCTTCTAAATACCGAAAAGCAATGCCAAAGCCATATAAGTCTGCTATTTCTGAACAAAGGGGATCCCAGAGAAGCATTTACAACCATTTGTACCATAATTGCACAATCGGTTTGTAAATTATTTCAGTGAGAAACCTAAAGTTTGTGAAAATGTTTGTGAAAAAATGAATGATTTTTTTTTTATTTGATCGCATTTGGCGGTGAAATGGTGGCATAAAATACAACAAAATGGGCCTAGATCAATACTTTGGGATGTCTACTAAAAAGAATATATACATGTGAAGGGATATTCAGGGATTCCTGAAAAATATCAGTGTTCTAATGTAACTAGCGCTAATTTTGAAAAAAAAAAGGTTTGGAAATAGCAAAGTGCTACTTGTACTTATTGCCCTATAACTTGCAAAAAAAGCAAAGAACATGTTAACATTGGGTATTTCTAAACTCAGGATAAAATTTAGAAACTATTTAGCATGGGTGTTTTTTGGTGGTTGTAGATGTGTAACAGATTTTGGGGGTCAAAGTTAGAAAAAGTGTTTTTTTCCAATTTTTTAATCATATTTTATATATTTTTTTATAGTAAATTATAAGATATGATGAAAATAATGGTATCTTTAGAAAGTCCATTTAATGGCGAGAAAATCGGTATATAATATGTGTGGGTACAGTAAATGAGTAAGAGGAAAATTACAGCTAAACGCAAACACTGCAGAAATGTAAAAATAGCCCTGGTCCCAAACGGTCAACAAATGGAAAAGTGGTCTGGTCACAAAGGGGTCTATTTATCAAGCTCCGAACAGGGCTTGATGCCCCGTGTTTCTGACGAGCCTTCATAAGAACTGCTGGTGCATTGATAAATGTCGACAGCGTATGCTGTCGGCATTTATCGATGTGCAGCGGACATGGTTTGCTATAGCGGATCATGTCCTTCCGCACAATGATAAATGGTCCCCTAAGGGGTTAAAGGGATACTAAACCCAATTTCTCCAACATAGGTGTGTCCGGTCCACGGCGTCATCCTTACTTGTGGGATATTCTCTTCCCCAACAGGAAATGGCAAAGAGCCCAGCAAAGCTGGTCACATGATCCCTCCTAGGCTCCGCCTACCCCAGTCATTCTCTTTGCCGTTGTACAGGCAACATCTCCACGGAGATGGCTTAGAGTTTTTTAGTGTTTAACTGTAGTTTTTATTATTCAATCAAGAGTTTGTTATTTTAAAATAGTGCTGGTATGTACTATTTACTCTGAAACAGAAAAGAGATGAAGATTTCTGTTTGTATGAGGAAAATGATTTTAGCAACCGTTACTAAAATCCATGGCTGTTCCACACAGGACTGTTGAGAGGAATTAACTTCAGTTGGGGGAACAGTGAGCAGTCTTTTGCTGCTTGAGGTATGACACATTCTAACAAGACGATGTAATGCTGGAAGCTGTCATTTTCCCTATGGGATCCGGTAAGCCATTTTTATTCAGACAGTAAATAAGGGCTTCACAAGGGCTTATTAAGACTGTAGACATTTTCTGGGCTAAATCGATCATATTTACACATATTTAGCCTTGAGGAATCATTTAATCTGGGTATTTTTTGTAAAATAATATCGGCAGGCACTGTTTTAGACACCTTATTCTATAGGGGCTTTCCCTAATCATAGTCAGAGCCTCATTTTCGCGCCGGTATGGCGCACTTGTTTTTGAGAACAGCATGACATGCAGCTGCATGTGTGTGGAGCTCTGATACATAGAAAAGTCTTTCTGAAGGCATCATTTGGTATCGTATTCCCCTTTGGGCTTGGTTGGGTCTCAGCAAAGCAGATTCCAGGGACTGTAAAGGGGTTAAATATAAAAACGGCTCCGGTTCCGTTATTTTAAGGGTTAAAGCTTCCAAATTTGGTGTGCAATACTTTTAAGGCTTTAAGACACTGTGGTGAAATTTTGGTGAATTTTGAACAATTCCTTCATACTTTTTCGCAATTGCAGTAATAAAGTGTGTTCAGTTTAAAATTTAAAGTGACAGTAACGGTTTTATTTTAAAACGTTTTTTGTGCTTTGTTATCAAGTTTATGCCTGTTTAACATGTCTGAACTACCAGATAGATTGTGTTCTGACTGTGGGGAAGCCAAGGTTCCTTCTCATTTAAATAGATGTGATTTATGTCATAAAAAATTTAGTAAAAATGATGCCCAAGATGATTCCTCAAGTGAGGGGAGTAAGCATGGTACTGCATCATCCCCTCCTTCGTCTACACCAGTCTTGCCCATACAGGTGGCCCCTAGTACATCTAGCGCGCCAATACTCCTTACTATGCAACAATTAACGGCTGTAATGGATAATTCTATCAAAAACATTTTAGCCAATATGCCCACTTATCAGCGAAAGCGCGACTGCTCTGTTTTAGAAAATACTGAAGAGCATGAGGACGCTGATGATATTGTTTCTGAAGGGCCCCTACACCAGTCTGAGGGGGCCAGGGAGGTTTTGTCTGAGGGAGAAATTTCAGATTCAGGAAAAATTTCTCAACAAGCTGAACCTGATGTGATTACTTTTAAATTTAAGTTGGAACATCTCCGCGCTCTGCTTAAGGAGGTGTTATCCAATTTGGATGATTGTGATTATCTGGTCATTCCAGAAACACTATGTAAAATGGACAAGTTCCTAGAGGCCCCGGGGCCCCCCGAAGCTTTTCCTACACCCAAGCGGGTGGCGTACATTGTTAATAAAGAATGGGACAGGCCCGGTATACCTTTCGTACCTCCCCCCATATTTAAAAAATTGTTTCCTATAGTCGACCCCAGAAAGGACTTATGGCAGACAGTCCCCAAGGTCGAGGGGGCGGTTTCTACTCTAAACAAGCGCACCACTATACCCATAGAAGATAGTTGTGCTTTCCAAGATCCTATGGATAAAAAATTAGAAGGTTTGCTAAAAAAGATGTTTGTTCAGCAAGGTTACCTTCTACAACCAATTGCATGCATTGTCCCTGTCACTACAGCCGCGTGTTTCTGGTTCGATGAGCTAGAAAAGGCGATTATTAGTAATTCTTCTTCTTATGAGGAGATTATGGACAGAATTCGTGCTCTTAAATTGGCTAATTCTTTCACCCTAGACGCCACCTTGCAATTGGCTAGGTTAGCGGCGAAAAATTCTGGGTTTGCTATTGTGGCGCGCAGAGCGCTTTGGTTAAAATCTTGGTCAGCGGATGCGTCTTCCAAGAACAAATTGCTCGACATTCCTTTCAAGGGGAAAACACTGTTTGGCCCTGACTTGAAAGAGATTATCTCTGATATCACTGGGGGCAAGGGCCACGCCCTTCCTCAGGATAGGTCTTTCAAGGCCAAAAATAAACCTAATTTTCGTCCCTTTCGCAGAAACGGACCAGCCCCAAGTGCTACGTCCTCTAAGCAGGAGGGTAATACTTCTCAAGCCAATCCAGCCTGGAGACCAATGCAAGGCTGGAACAAAGGAAAGCAGGCCAAGAACCCTGCCACTGCTCCCAAGACAGCATGAGATGCGGGCCCCCGATCCGGGACCGGATTTGGTGGGGGGCAGACTCTCTCTCTTCACTCAGGCTTGGGCAAGAGATGTTCTGGATCCTTGGGCGCTAGAAATAGTCTCCCAAGGTTATCTTCTGGAAGTGATTCATCCTGTTCCATTAAAAGAACGAGGGATGGGGTTCTACTCCAATCTGTTCGTAGTTCCCAAAAAAGAGGGAACGTTCAGACCAATCTTAGATCTCAAGATCCTAAACAAGTTTCTCAAGGTTCCATCGTCCAAAATGGAAACCATTCGAACAATCCTTCCATCCAGGAAGGTCAATTCTTGACCACGGTGGATTTAAAGGATGCGTATCTACATATTCCTGTCCACAAGGAACATCATCGGTTCCTAAGGTTCGCATTCCTGGACTAGCATTACCAGTTCGTGGCGCTTCCTTTCGGATTAGCCACTGCTCCAAGGATTTTCACAAAGGTACTAGGGTCCCTTCTGGCGGTGCTAAGACCAAGGGGCATTGCTGTAGTACCTTACTTGGACGACATTCTGATTCAAGCGTCGTCCCTTCCTCAAGCAAAGGCTCACACGGACATAGTCCTGGCCTTTCTCAGATCTCACGAATGGAAAGTGAACGTGGAAAAGAGTTCTCTATCTCCGTCGACAAGAGTTCCCTTCTTGGGAACAATAATAGACTCCTTAGAAATGAGGATTTTTCTGACAGAGACCAGAAAAACAAAGCTTCTAGACTCTTGTCGGATACTTCATTCCGTTCCTCTTCCTTCCATAGCGCAGTGCATGGAAGTGATAGGTTTGATGGTAGCGGCAATGGACATAGTTCCTTTTGCGCGCATTCATCTGAGACCATTACAACTGTGTATGCTCAGTCAGTGGAATGGGGACTATACAGACTTGTCTCCGAAGATACAAGTAAATCAGAGGACCAGAGACTCACTCCGTTGGTGGCTGTCCATGGACAACCTGTCACAAGGGGTGACCTCCCGCAGACCAGAGTGGGTCATTGTCACGACCGACGCCAGTCTGATGGGCTGGGGCGCGGTCTGGGGATCCCTGAAAGCTCAGGGTCTTTGGTCTCGGGAAGAATCTCTTCTACCGATAAATATTCTGGAACTGAGAGCGATATTCAATGCTCTCAAGGCTTGGCCTCAGCTAGCGAGGGCCAAGTTCATACGGTTTCAATCAGACAACATGACGACTGTTGCGTACATCAACCATCAGGGGGGAACAAGGAGTTCCCTGGCGATGGAAGAAGTGACCAAAATCATTCAATGGGCGGAGACTCGCTCCTGCCACCTGTCTGCAATCCACATCCCAGGAGTGGAAAATTGGGAAGCGGATTTTCTGAGTCGTCAGACATTGCATCCGGGGGAGTGGGAACTCCATCCGGAAATCTTTGCCCAAATCACTCAACTGTGGGGCATTCCAGACATGGATCTGATGGCCTCTCGTCAGAACTTCAAGGTTCCTTGCTACGGGTCCAGATCCAGGGATCCCAAGGCGACTCTAGTAGATGCACTAGTAGCACCTTGGACCTTCAAACTAGCTTATGTATTCCCGCCGTTCCCTCTCATCCCCAGGCTGGTAGCCAGGATCAATCAGGAGAGGGCGTCGGTGATCTTGATAGCTCCTGCGTGGCCACGCAGGATTTGGTATGCAGATCTGGTGAATATGTCATCGGCTCCACCATGGAAGCTACCTTTGAGACGAGACCTTCTTGTTCAAGGTCCGTTCGAACATCCGAATCTGGTCCCACTCCAGCTGACTGCTTGGAGATTGAACGCTTGATCTTCTCAAAGCGAGGGTTCTCAGATTCTGTTATTGATACTCTTGTTCAGGCCAGAAAGCCTGTAACTAGAAAAATTTACCACAAAATTTGGAAAAAATATATCTGTTGGTGTGAATCTAAAGGATTCCCTTGGGACAAGGTTAAGATTCCTAAGATTCTATCCTTCCTTCGAGAAGGATTGGAAAACGGATTATCTGCAAGTTCCTTGATGGGACAGATTTCTGCCTTGTCTGTGTTACTTCACAAAAAGCTGGCAGCTGTGCCAGATGTTCAAGCCTTTGTTCAGGCTCTGGTTAGAATCAAGCCTGTTTACAAACCTTTGACTCCTCCTTGGAGTCTCAACTTAGTTCTCTCAGTTCTTCAGGGGGTTCCGTTTGAACCCTTACATTCCGTTGATATTAAGTTATTATCTTGGAAAGTTTTGTTTTTGGTTGCAATTTCTTCTGCTAGAAGAGTTTCAGAATTATCTGCTCTGCAGTGTTCTCCTCCTTATCTGGTGTTCCATGCAGATAAGGTGGTTTTACGTACTAAACCTGGTTTTCTTCCAAAAGTTGTTTCTAACAAAAACATTAACCAGGAGATAGTCGTGCCTTCTCTGTGTCCGAAACCAGTTTCGAAGAAGGAACGTTTGTTGCACAATTTGGATGTTGTTCGCGCTCTAAAATTCTATTTAGATGCTACAAAGGATTTTAGACAAACATCTTCCTTGTTTGTTGTTTATTCTGGTAAAAGGAGAGGTCAAAAAGCAACTTCTACCTCTCTCTCTTTTTGGATTAAAAGCATCATCAGATTGGCTTACGAGACTGCCGGACGGCAGCCTCCTGAAAGGATCACAGCTCCTTCCACTAGGGCTGTGGCTTCCACATGGGCCTTCAAGAACGAGGCTTCTGTTGATCAGATATGTAGGGCAGCGACTTGGTCTTCACTGCACACTTTTACCAAATTTTACAAGTTTGATACTTTTGCTTCTTCTGAGGCTATTTTTGGGAGAAAGGTTTTGCAAGCCGTGGTGCCTTCCATTTAGGTGACCTGATTTGCTCCCTCCCTTCATCCGTGTCCTAAAGCTTTGGTATTGGTTCCCACAAGTAAGGATGACGCCGTGGACCGGACACACCTATGTTGGAGAAAACAGAATTTATGTTTACCTGATAAATTACTTTCTCCAACGGTGTGTCCGGTCCACGGCCCGCCCTGGTTTTTTAATCAGGTCTGATAATTTATTTTCTTTAACTACAGTCACCACGGTATCATATGGTTTCTCCTATGCAAATATTCCTCCTTAACGTCGGTCGAATGACTGGGGTAGGCGGAGCCTAGGAGGGATCATGTGACCAGCTTTGCTGGGCTCTTTGCCATTTCCTGTTGGGGAAGAGAATATCCCACAAGTAAGGATGACGCCGTGGACCGGACACACCGTTGGAGAAAGTAATTTATCAGGTAAACATAAATTCTGTTTTTTTTTTTATTCATGATTCAGATAGAGCATGCAATTTTAAGCAACTTTCTATTTTACTCCTATTATAATTTTTTTTGTGTTCTCTTGCTATCTTTATTTAAAAAAGCAGGAATCTAAGCTAAGGAGCCGGACCATTTAAGGTTCAGCACCTGGGTTGCGCTTGCTGATTGGTGGCTAAATGTAGCCACCAATCAGCAAGTGCTATCTAGGGTGCAGAATGAAAAATGGGCTGGTTTCAAAGATCAAAGCCAGCTTTTTTGTAAGCCAAAATAAACCAAAAGAAGCAATTTCCCATACATGTTATATTCTGCAGCTAGTACATTGTATCTTTAAAGTATTATGCTTTAAACACTGCTATCTTTTTGTGTAGAAACAAGTGTTTACAGTCCAGTAAATGAAAATAATGCGGTTTAGACCACAATTATAGCTTACATCAGAGTTTCAAATTGCTGAAAAATGAATTAAGCCTGGAATGTGTTAAAAGTCAGGATTTAACTGGATTCATGGCTGACAATGCTGTTTGTAAGATTATAGTGTGTGAACTACTGCTGGCATAACGTGCAAGTTTATTAGAACTTAGTCACTCTTTTTCATGCTATAAAATATTTAGCAATTTCTAAAACACTCTTTTTAAATTTATAGTAGTAAACGTGAGCTCATTGTAGTTTTACAAGGTTTAAGATGATTGAGTGAGATCCACAGTAATTCACAAGTTAATATGCAGGAATGAATACCACCCAACTGTTGGGGAAACTGTGTACTTTCCTGATCTTGGACTTAAAAGGACATTACACAATAATACAAACCAGATATAATGATTTATTAAAACCAAATATTATGCCAATATTATTATACAGATATATTGTTTAAAATTGTATTAGCTGTTTTAGTTTTTATAAAGAAATTGGTGCTGCCATATTTTAATTTAGGCTTCCCTAGGTTTTAAAAAGCATGTTGTTTTATCTTATCTCCTCTGCTGAGGCCACTTGGGAAAGTTATAAATGATTTACTAGTTACATTTTCAAAGGGTTTAATGTATTTTTCAAGGGCCATAAATATCAGTAATATATGGGGCTACATAGACCGAGCATACTATCACAAGACAGGTAAGGTGTAGATAGGCAAGTGAGATTACCCATCATCCAGCACCTTTAAATGTACACACATCAGCAGTTGACACATGCGCATAGTGCGCCTTGCAGCCTTTTATAACAGTTGTTGCTTAAAACTGAGGTGAAATATTTCACTTTTTAACATTTATGTGTAATAAAATTACCTGGACAGGTAGGACGTCTGAGCCACATTATCTGGAATTCTATGACGTCCTTCTAATTTCTTCTGCATATTATTATCTATACAACACCTTCCATAGTTAAAAGAAAGAAAAATAAAATTCTGAGTGATATCTGTGTTTTAAATGACTTTATCAATGGTAAGAAAGCAAACTGTCCCCATCCCTCAGCCTGAGCTGAGCAAAATATTTAAGAGACAGTGCACTGTAAAATTGATTTTTTTTCTTGTATGTGTTTCCAATGATTTCTTATATATGCTGCAGAGTATGAACTGTATTAAAAATTTGTTCCTTTAGGTTCATTTTTGTATATGAAATACATTTTTTCTCTTTAATAGTGCAAGCCATTAAAATGGGATGATTTTGAAGGGAGAGCAGACCTCCTTATCTTATCACTCTATACACACAAAGTCTTCCTCATCGTATATTTATCTAAATACACAAAAGCCCAAACAAATTTAAATGAACATTTTAATACCTAACTTCTCAACCCCACACTGGCTCTTGTTTACATTACTGCACTATTGAAATTGTCAATATAGGTGGTGATTTCAACAGACGAAAGAAGTGACTTCAAAAGAGAATGCATTAATGGAGAGAAAATATTACACTGCCCCTTTATGGACCATTTTTTTCATATATATATATATATATGTTAGCTTTTGGAGTTATAAGCTCTAATGTAAATTGCCACAATTGAAAAAAAAAAAAAACCTTAAAATCTAATGTTATAAAATGTTAACATGTTAAATTGTAAATGATACAATAATCTACTGTGTTAGAAGCATGTTTTCAATATACTTACTTTAGCAAAAACGCGTCTAGTAAAAGTTATTACCGTTTCAGTGGCATATGCAGATATGCTGCTTGTGACTAGAGGATCGAGATTCAAACACCATGCATGCTCAGATAGCTGGCTGTGGTGTGTATTGCATCAGTGTCATACAAGTCACTGCTGACTCTCTTGTTTTGATGCTGGTGCACAGGACACTCACAGCATATGTGTGTATGCAACTGAAAAATAGTAATTGCTTTTACTAAAATCATTTTTGCTAATTTAAAGGGACATAAAAGCCAATATTTTTTTCTCCATGATTCAGATAGAGAATACAATTTTAAACAACATTCCAATTTACTTCTATTATTTTATTTGTTTCATTCTTCAGATATCCTTTGTTGAAGAAATAGCAATGCACATGAGTGAGCCAATCACACGAGGTATCTATGTGCAGCCACCAATCAGCAGCTATTGAGCCTATTAAAATATGCATTCCAACAAAGGATATCAAGAGAAGGAAGCAAATTAGATAATTGAAGTAAATTGGAAACTTGTTTAAAATTGCCTGCTTTTTCTAAATTATGAACGGAAAAAAAATTGTGTTTCATGTCCCTTTAAGTATATTGCACAAAATGTTTCGATTTCAAATTGCACATTTCAATTTTGACCTTTCTATTTAATTGCTACATAGTTATTTTCATTAAGGGTTTGTGAACATGTGAACATGCTGGTGATAGTGAATCGGTGTCACTCATCACATAAGTGGTCCTCGAATCCTGGAAACAATGTAAAGTGCTTTTAACCCTTGTAATAGATCCAGAGCAGAATTATTGACATTAACATCAAAACGTTAATTCCCAAAAGATGTTTAGTAAGACAGTTAAATGCATATTCATCATTCATTTTGTCTCGTTTCCTCTATAATGTACGTTTTTATTTTTTCCATTTCCCATGGGGCAGCTGGAGGATATACTGCACAAGTAAACCACAATTAAAACTTTCATGATTCAGATAGACCATGCAATTTTAAACAGCTTTCCATTGTATTTCCATTTTTAAATTAAATAATAGAAGTAAAGTAGAATGGTCTAACTCAGGGTTCTTGAAACCACGGGTTGTGTGAGAGTATGTTGTTGTTCTTGTGTTATGTGAGCGTGTGTTGTATTAGACTGTGTGGTACGAGTGTTGTATGAGAGTGCGTGTGTGTGTTATATGAGAGTGTGTGATGTGTATGTATTATATTAATGTATTTGGTGTGTATTTTGTATGAGAGTGTGTGGTGTGTGTGCATTATATTAGTGTATGTGGTGTGTATATTGTATGAGAATGTGTGGTGTGTGTTGTATGAGACTATGGGGTAGATTTATCAAGCAGCGGATGCCGCAATCTACCCCCCGAAGTTTCAGGTCCACCTGAAACTTAAAGGGACAAAATACTCATATACTAAATCACTTGAAACTGATGCAGTATAACTGTAAAAAGCTGACAGGAAAATATCACCTGAGCATCTCTATGTAAAAAAGGAAGATATTTCTCCAACATAGGTGTGTCCGGTCCACGGCGTCATCCTTACTTGTGGGATATTCTCTTCCCCAACAGGAAATGGCAAAGAGCCCAGCAAAGCTGGTCACATGATCCCTCCTAGGCTCCGCCTACCCCAGTCATTCTCTTTGCCGTTGTACAGGCAACATCTCCACGGAGATGGCTTAGAGTTTTTTAGTGTTTAACTGTAGTTTTTATTATTCAATCAAGAGTTTGTTATTTTAAAATAGTGCTGGTATGTACTATTTACTCAGAAACAGAAAAGAGATGAAGATTTCTGTTTGTATGAGGAAAATGATTTTAGCAACCGTCACTAAAATCCATGGCTGTTCCACACAGGACTGTTGAGAGCAATTAACTTCAGTTGGGGGAACAGTGAGCAGTCTCTTGCTGCTTGAGGTATGACACATTCTAACAAGACGATGTAATGCTGGAAGCTGTCATTTTCCCTATGGGATCCGGTAAGCCATGTTTATTACGATCGTAAATAAGGGCTTCACAAGGGCTTATTAAGACTGTAGACTTTTTCTGGGCTAAATCGATTCATTATTAACACATATTTAGCCTTGAGGAATCATTTTATTTGGGTATTTTGATATAATAATATCGGCAGGCACTGTTTTAGACACCTTATTCTTTAGGGGCTTTCCCAAAGCATAGGCAGAGCCTCATTTTCGCGCCGGTGTTGCGCACTTGTTTTTGAGAGGCATGGCATGCAGTCGCATGTGAGAGGAGCTCTGATACTTAGAAAAGACTTTCTGAAGGCGTCATTTGGTATCGTATTCCCCTTTGGGCTTGGTTGGGTCTCAGCAAAGCAGATACCAGGGACTGTAAAGGGGTTAAAGTTCAAAACGGCTCCGGTTCCGTTATTTTAAGGGTTAAAGCTTCCAAATTTGGTATGCAATACTTTTAAGGCTTTAAGACACTGTGGTGAAAATTTGGTGAATTTTGAACAATTCCTTCATGTTTTTTCGCAATTGCAGTAATAAAGTGTGTTTTAGACAGTAACGGTTTTATTTTAAAACGTTTTTTGTACTTTGTTATCAAGTTTATGCCTGTTTAACATGTCTGAACTACCAGATAGACTGTGTTCTGAATGTGGGGAAGCCAGAATTCCTATTCATTTAAATAAATGTGATTTATGTGACAATGACAATGATGCCCAAGATGATTCCTCAAGTGAGGGGAGTAAGCATGGTACTGCATCATTCCCTCCTTCGTCTACACGAGTCTTGCCCACTCAGGAGGCCCCTAGTACATCTAGCGCGCCAATACTCCTTACTATGCAACAATTAACGGCTGTAATGGATAATTCTGTCAAAAACATTTTAGCCAAAATGAACACTTATCAGCGTAAGCGCGACTGCTCTGTTTTAGATACCGAAGAGCATGACGACGCTGATAATAATGTTTCTGAAGGGCCCCTAACCCAGTCTGATGGGGCCAGGGAGGTTTTGTCTGAGGGAGAAATTACTGATTCAGGGAACATTTCTCAACAAGCTGAACCTGATGTGATTACATTTAAATTTAAGTTGGAACATCTCCGCATTCTGCTTAAGGAGGTATTATCCACTCTGGATGATTGTGACAAGTTGGTCATCCCAGAGAAACTATGTAAAATGGACAAGTTCCTAGAGGTGCCGGGGCTCCCAGAAGCTTTTCCTATACCCAAGCGGGTGGCGGACATTGTTAATAAAGAATGGGAAAGGCCCGGTATTCCTTTCGTCCCTCCCCCCATATTTAAAAAATTGTTTCCTATGGTCGACCCCAGAAAGGACTTATGGCAGACAGTCCCCAAGGTCGAGGGAGCGGTTTCCACTTTAAACAAACGCACCACTATACCCATAGAGGATAGTTGTGCTTTCAAAGATCCTATGGATAAAAAATTAGAAGGTTTGCTTAAAAAGATGTTTGTTCAGCAGGGTTACCTTCTACAACCAATTTCATGCGTTGTCCCTGTCGCTACAGCCGCGTGTTTCTGGTTCGATGAGCCGATAAAGGCGGTCGATAGTGATTCTCCTCCTTATGAGGAGATTATGGACAGAATCAATGCTCTCAAATTGGCTAATTCTTTTACCCTAGACGCCACTTTGCAATTGGCTAGGTTAGCGGCTAAGAATTCTGGGTTTGCTATTGTGGCGCGCAGAGCGCTTTGGTTGAAATCTTGGTCGGCTGATGCGTCTTCCAAGAACAAGCTACTTAACATTCCTTTCAAGGGGAAAACGCTGTTTGGCCCTGACTTGAAAGAGATTATCTCTGATATCACTGGGGGTAAGGGCCACGCCCTTCCTCAGGATCGGCCTTTCAAGGCAAAAAATAAACCTAATTTTCGTCCCTTTCGTAGAAACGGACCAGCCCAAAGTGCTACGTCCTCTAAGCAAGAGGGTAATACTTCTCAAGCCAAGCCAGCTTGGAGACCAATGCAAGGCTGGAACAAGGGAAAGCAGGCCAAGAAACCTGCCACTGCTACCAAGACAGCATGAAATGTTGGCCCCCGATCCGGGACCGGATCTGGTGGGGGGCAGACTCTCTCTCTTCGCTCAGGCTTGGGCAAGAGATGTTCTGGATCCTTGGGCGCTAGAAATAGTCTCCCAAGGTTATCTTCTGGAATTCAAGGGGCTTCCCCCAAGGGGGAGGTTCCACAGGTCTCAGTTGTCTTCAGACCACATAAAAAGACAGGCATTCTTACATTGTGTAGAAGACCTGTTAAAAATGGGAGTGATTCATCCTGTTCCATTAAGAGAACAAGGGATGGGGTTCTACTCCAATCTGTTCATAGTTCCCAAAAAAGAGGGAACGTTCAGACCAATCTTAGATCTCAAGATCTTAAACAAGTTTCTCAAGGTTCCATCGTTCAAGATGGAAACCATTCGAACTATTCTTCCTTCCATCCAGGAAGGTCAATTCATGACCACGGTGGATTTAAAGGATGCGTATCTACATATTCCTATCCACAAGGAACATCATCGGTTCCTAAGGTTCGCATTCCTGGACAAGCATTACCAGTTCGTGGCGCTTCCTTTCGGATTAGCCACTGCTCCAAGGATTTTCACAAAGGTACTAGGGTCCCTTCTAGCTGTGCTAAGACCAAGGGGCATTGCTGTAGTACCTTACTTGGACGACATTCTGATTCAAGCGTTGTCCCTTCCTCAAGCAAAGGCTCACACGGACATAGTCCTGGCCTTTCTCAGATCTCACGGATGGAAAGTGAACGTGGAAAAGAGTTCTCTATCTCCGTCAACAAGGGTTCCCTTCTTGGGAACAATAATAGACTCCTTAGAAATGAGGATATTTCTGACAGAGGCCAGAAAAACAAAGCTTCTAGACTCTTGTCGGATACTTCATTCCGTTCCTCTTCCTTCCATAGCTCAGTGCATGGAAGTGATCGGGTTGATGGTAGCGGCAATGGACATAGTTCCTTTTGCGCGCATTCATCTAAGACCATTACAACTGTGCATGCTCAGTCAGTGGAATGGGGATTATACAGACTTGTCTCCGAAGATACAAGTAAATCAGAGGACCAGAGACTCATTCCGTTGGTGGCTGTCCCTGGACAACCTGTCACAAGGGATGACATTCCGCAGACCAGAGTGGGTCATTGTCACGACCGACGCCAGTCTGATGGGCTGGGGCGCGGTCTGGGGATCCCTGAAAGCTCAGGGTCTTTGGTCTCGGGAAGAATCTCTTCTACCGATAAATATTCTGGAACTGAGAGCGATATTCAATGCTCTCAAGGCTTGGCCTCAGCTAGCGAGGGCCAAGTTCATACGGTTTCAATCAGACAACATGACAACTGTTGCGTACATCAACCATCAGGGGGGAACAAGGAGTTCCCTAGCGATGGAAGAAGTGACCAAAATCATTCTATGGGCGGAGTCTCACTCCTGCCACCTGTCCGCTATCCACATCCCAGGAGTGGAAAATTGGGAAGCGGATTTTCTGAGTCGTCAGACATTGCATCCGGGGGAGTGGGAACTCCATCCGGAAATCTTTGCCCAAGTCACTCAGCTGTGGGGCATTCCAGACATGGATCTGATGGCCTCTCGTCAGAACTTCAAAGTTCCTTGCTACGGGTCCAGATCCAGGGATCCCAAGGCGGCTCTAGTGGATGCACTAGTAGCACCTTGGACCTTCAAACTAGCTTATGTGTTCCCGCCGTTTCCTCTCATCCCCAGGCTGGTAGCCAGGATCAATCAGGAGAGGGCGTCGGTGATCTTGATAGCTCCTGCGTGGCCACGCAGGACTTGGTATGCAGATCTGGTGAATATGTCATCGGCTCCACCTTGGAAGCTACCTTTGAGACCTTCTTGTTCAGGGTCCGTTCGAACATCCGAACCTGGTTTCACTCCAGCTGACTGCTTGGAGATTGAACGCTTGATCTTATCGAAGCGAGGGTTCTCAGATTCTGTTATCGATACTCTTGTTCAGGCCAGAAAGCCTGTAACTAGAAAGATTTACCACAAAATTTGGAAAAAATATATCTGTTGGTGTGAATCTAAAGGATTCCCTTGGGACAAGGTTAAGATTCCTAAGATTCTATCCTTCCTTCAAGAAGGATTGGAAAAAGGATTATCTGCAAGTTCCCTGAAGGGACAGATTTCTGCCTTGTCTGTGTTACTTCACAAAAAACTGGCAGCTGTGCCAGATGTTCAAGCCTTTGTTCAGGCTCTGGTTAGAATTAAGCCTGTTTACAAACCTTTGACTCCTCCTTGGAGTCTCAATTTAGTTCTTTCAGTTCTTCAGGGGGTTCCGTTTGAACCCTTACATTCCGTTGATATTAAGTTATTATCTTGGAATGTTTTGTTTTTAGTTGCAATTTCTTCTGCTAGAAGAGTTTCAGAATTATCTGCTCTGCAGTGTTCTCCTCCTTATCTGGTGTTCCATGCAGATAAGGTGGTTTTACGTACTAAACCTGGTTTTCTTCCAAAAGTTGTTTCTAACAAAAACATTAACCAGGAGATTATCGTACCTTCTCTGTGTCCGAAACCAGTTTCAAAGAAGGAACGTTTGTTGCACAATTTGGATGTTGTTCGCGCTCTAAAATTCTATTTAGATGCTACAAAGGATTTTAGACAAACATCTTCCTTGTTTGTTGTTTATTCCGGTAAAAGGAGAGGTCAAAAAGCAACTTCTACCTCTCTCTCTTTTTGGATTAAAAGCATCATCAGATTGGCTTACGAGACTGCCGGACGGCAGCCTCCCGAAAGAATCACAGCTCATTCCACTAGGGCTGTGGCTTCCACATGGGCCTTCAAGAACGAGGCTTCTGTTGATCAGATATGTAGGGCAGCGACTTGGTCTTCACTGCACACTTTTACCAAATTTTACAAGTTTGATACTTTTGCTTCTTCTGAGGCTATTTTTGGGAGAAAGGTTTTGCAAACCGTGGTGCCTTCCATTTAGGTGACCTGATTTGCTCCCTCCCTTCATCCGTGTCCTAAAGCTTTGGTATTGGTTCCCACAAGTAAGGATGACGCCGTGGACCGGACACACCTATGTTGGAGAAAACAGAATTTATGTTTACCTGATAAATTACTTTCTCCAACGGTGTGTCCGGTCCACGGCCCGCCCTGGTTTTTTTTTAATCAGGTCTGATAATTTATTTTCTTTAACTACAGTCACCACGGTACCATATGGTTTCTCCTATGCAAATATTACTCCTTAACGTCGGTCGAATGACTGGGGTAGGCGGAGCCTAGGAGGGATCATGTGACCAGCTTTGCTGGGCTCTTTGCCATTTCCTGTTGGGGAAGAGAATATCCCACAAGTAAGGATGACGCCGTGGACCGGACACACCGTTGGAGAAAGTAATTTATCAGGTAAACATAAATTCTGTTTTTACTCACAATCTACTCTGCTCAGCAGAGTAAGTTCTGTGTAAAAAGTTATACTTCAGCTGCTCCCAGCTGCAGGTAAAAAAAATAAATATTGAAGAAATGAACTGCAGCCAATAAGCATCAACAGTGCTGAGGTCATGAACTCTTTTACTGTGATCTCATGAGATTTCACTTTACTCTCATGAGATTTCATAGTAAGCTTCCTTAAACTGAATAGGGGAATAAGATGAGTGTGCATGAATGTTCGCTCATTTCGCTGTCCCGGGACAGACATACTGATTTGCTGCTTAGAAGTCCTTTACAAAGGGATGTGGCTACTGTGGAACTTTTGAGGTAAAATATGTTTCTTTATTACATAGAGATATGTTCATGTGATTTTTTCTAGTCAGCTTTTTATAGCTATGCTGCATCACTTTCAAGTGTTTCAACATTTGGGTATTATGTCCCTTTAAAGGGACACTGAACCCAATTTTTTTTCTTTCGTATGACATTTTAAGCAACTTTCTAATTTACTCCTATTATGAAATTTTCTTAATTCTCCTGGTATCTTTATTTGAAATGTAAGAATGTAAGTTTAGATGCCGGCCCATTTTTGGTTAACAACCTGGGTTGTTCTTGCTGATTGGTGGATAAATTAATTCACCAATAAAAAGTGCTGTCCAGAGTTCTGAATAAAAAAAAAAAAGCTTAGATGTCTTCTTTAAATAAAGATAGCAAGAGAATGAAGAAAAAATAATAGGAGTAAATTAAAAAGTTGCTTAAAATTGCATGCTCTATCTGAATCACGAAAGAAAAAATTTGGGTTCAGTGTCCCTTTAAGTTGAGAAGCAGCGGTCGTAAGAATGTGCCGCAAATGTGTAGCGGGCGGAATTGCACAAGCATTTCTGGTGGAATGCTTGTGCAATGATAAATGCAGACAGCGTATGCTGTCGGCATTTATCGATGTCAGATGGACATGATCCGCTACAACGGATCATGTCTGCCCGAAATTTGATAAATCTATCCCTATGTGTGGTGTATGTATGTCTTATATAAGAGTGTGTGGTTTGTGTGTGTTGTACGAGAGTGTGTGGTGTGTGTGTGTGAGAGTGAGGTACGTGTGTGTCATTACCTTCTATAACACTTTCAAGTGTGACTGCGATCAGGAATAAAGTACGCACACATTTCTGTCACTTTGCCAAAAATAGCAGCTATCTTGTTGTATATTACTACAGATATTTTCAGACCAAGCATAAAAAAGGGATAGGAAGGTATGTGGTATCATGGATCTTGGGAGAAACAAGTTTGAAGAACTCTGATCTAATTGAATCATACAAGAAATGGTTTAGGTCATGTCTCTTGAACCAAGGCATAGACAACACAAAGTGCTCTCTTTTTAAACATAGCATTTTACTTTTATGAAAACTGACTCATTTACGACACAAAAGTTCATTTTATTATATGGACTCCCAATAGGGGGAATCGCTGGTTGCATTTCACAGTGTCAGTTTAATCTATATTCTGATCATTAAAAGTTCACTCCTAAAATGTAGGAATGGTAAATTCTCTTTTTTATGAAGTGCTTATTGTAATATATGTGTCCCAGTGACATTACATACGGTTTTTCACCTAAGTTAGTAAATTTAAAAATGAAGATATGTTAACTTTTTACCTTCCGTGTATATCGATCAACTGCCGCCCCCGCCCTTTCTTAGTTATTTGCAGTTCTGCCCTGATGTCCAATTGGAAATGTTGCCTGTAGATTCGCTGTTTTCAATGCAATGCGGCAGTTCAATAGTAATAAGCATGGGCATCATTTTTATCCAGCATCGTTACTGCCAGCCAAGCAGGATCATCTATTTACCCTCACATTATATAAGCTATTATGTTCATAATACTCTATAAATATATATTGCTCATAATTACTAAGGGACAAAAGCTAACTTGCTTCCTTCTTGTGATTCACTGTTTACTTGTTTGACTGACAGGTTATGACTTGTGCATGCGCGGTTAACACTCACAATCTGAAGTGAGCTTCTAGGATGATGTGTACAGCGGGTGGGACCGACATTTGCAGAAGGAGAATTAAGGGGTGGAGCTAGGTAGCGCAATGGTGAATCATGAAAAGCAGAAATAAACTAATTCAAGTATGTATTAGGATTTTTATAGCGTTTCTACTCATACATGTATAATGCATTCAATAATGTACTTTACATTTCTCCAACATTGGTGTGTCCGGTCCACGGCGTCATCCTTACTTGTGGGAATATCTCTTCCCCAACAGGAAATGGCAAAGAGTCCCAGCAAAGCTGGCCATATAGTCCCTCCTAGGCTCCGCCCACCCCAGTCATTCTCTTTGCCGTTGCACAGGCAACATCTCCACGGAGATGGTTAAGAGTATGTGGTGTTTAGTTGTAGTTTTTTTTTATTCTACTATCAAAAGTTTGTTATTTTAAAATAGTGCTGGTATGTACTATTTACTCTGAAACAGAAAAAGATGAAGATTTCTCCAACATAGGTGTGTCCGGTCCACGGCGTCATCCTTACTTGTGGGATATTCTCTTCCCCAACAGGAAATGGCAAAGAGCCCAGCAAAGCTGGTCACATGATCCCTCCTAGGCTCCGCCTACCCCAGTCATTCTCTTTGCCGTTGTACAGGCAACATCTCCACGGAGATGGCTTAGAGTTTTTTAGTGTTTAACTGTAGTTTTTATTATTCAATCAAGAGTTTGTTATTTTGAAATAGTGCTGGTATGTACTATTTACTCAGAAACAGAAAAGAGATGAAGATTTCTGTTTGTATGAGGAAAATGATTTTAGCAACCGTCACTAAAATCCATGGCTGTTCCACACAGGACTGTTGAGAGCAATTAACTTCAGTTGGGGGAACAGTGTGCAGTCTCTTGCTGCTTGAGGTATGACACATTCTAACAAGACGATGTAATGCTGGAAGCTGTCATTTTCCCTATGGGATCCGGTAAGCCATGTTTATTACGATCGTAAATAAGGGCTTCACAAGGGCTTATTAAGACTGTAGACTTTATTTGGGCTAAATCGATTCATTATTAACATATATTTAGCCTTGAGGAATCATTTTATCTGGGTATTTTGATATATTGATATCGGCAGGCACTGTATTAGACACCTTATTCTTTAGGGGCTTTCCCAAAGCATAAGCAGAGCCTCATTTTCGCGCCGGTGTTGCGCACTTGTTTTTGAGAGGCATGGCATGCAGTCGCATGTGAGAGGAGCTCTGATACTTAGAAAGGACTTTCTGAAGGCGTCATTTGGTATCGTATTCCCCTTTGGGCTTGGTTGGGTCTCAGCAAAGCAGATACCAGGGACTGTAAAGGGGTTAAAGTTCAAAACGGCTCCGGTTCCGTTATTTTATGGGTTAAAGCTTCCAAATTTGGTGTGCAATACTTTTAAGGCTTTAAGACACTGTGGTGAAAATTTGGTGAATTTTGAACAATTCCTTCATGTTTTTTCGCAATTGCAGTAATAAAGTGTGTTCAGTTTAAAATTTAAAGTGACAGTAACGGTTTTATTTTAAAACGTTTTTTGTACTTTGTTATCAAGTTTATGCCTGTTTAACATGTCTGAACTACCAGATAGACTGTGTTCTGAATGTGGGGAAGCCAGAATTCCTATTCATTTAAATAAATGTGATTTATGTGAAAATGACAATGATGCCCAAGATGATTCCTCAAGTGAGGGGAGTAAGCATGGTACTGCATCATTCCCTCCTTCGTCTACACGAGTCTTGCCCACTCAGGAGGCCCCTAGTACATCTAGCGCGCCAATACTCCTTACTATGCAACAATTAACGGCTGTAATGGATAATTCTGTCAAAAACATTTTAGCCAAAATGAACACTTATCAGCGTAAGCGCAGGAAGGTCAATTCATGACCACGGTGGATTTAAAGGATGCGTATCTACATATTCCTATCCACAAGGAACATCATCGGTTCCTAAGGTTCGCATTCCTGGACAAACATTACCAGTTCGTGGCGCTTCCTTTCGGATTGGCCACTGCTCCAAGGATTTTCACAAAGGTACTAGGGTCCCTTCTAGCTGTGCTAAGACCAAGGGGCATTGCTGTAGTACCTTACTTGGACGACATTCTGATTCAAGCGTCGTCCCTTCTTCAAGCAAAGGCTCACACGGACATTGTCCTGGCCTTTCTCAGATCTCACGGATGGAAAGTGAACGTGGAAAAGAGTTCTCTATCCCCGTCAACAAGGGTTCCCTTCTTGGGAACAATAATAGACTCCTTAGAAATGAGGATTTTTCTGACAGAGGCCAGAAAAACAAAACTTCTAGACTCTTGTCGGATACTTCATTCCGTTCCTCTTCCTTCCATAGCTCAGTGCATGGAAGTGATCGGGTTGATGGTAGCGGCAATGGACATAGTTCCTTTTGCGCGCATTCATCTAAGACCATTACAACTGTGCATGCTCAGTCAGTGGAATGGGGACTATACAGACTTGTCTCCGAAGATACAAGTAAATCAGAGGACCAGAGATTCACTCCGTTGGTGGCTGTCCCTGGACAACCTGTCACAAGGGATGACATTCCGCAGACCAGAGTGGGTCATTGTCACGACCGACGCCAGTCTGATGGGCTGGGGCGCGGTCTGGGGATCCCTGAAAGCTCAGGGTCTTTGGTCTCGGGAAGAATCTCTTCTACCGATAAACATTCTGGAACTGAGAGCGATATTCAATGCTCTCAAGGCTTGGCCTCAGCTAGCGAGGGCCAAGTTCATACGGTTTCAATCAGACAACATGACAACTGTTGCGTACATCAACCATCAGGGGGGAACAAGGAGTTCCCTAGCGATGGAAGAAGTGACCAAAATCATTCTATGGGCGGAGTCTCACTCCTGCCACCTGTCTGCTATCCACATCCCAGGAGTGGAAAATTGGGAAGCAGACTTTCTGAGTCGTCAGACATTGCATCCGGGGGAGTGGGAACTCCATCCGGAAATCTTTGCCCAAGTCACTCAGCTGTGGGGCATTCCAGACATGGATCTGATGGCCTCTCGTCAGAACTTCAAGGTTCCTTGCTACGGGTCCAGATCCAGGGATCCCAAGGCGGCTCTAGTGGATGCACTAGTAGCACCTTGGACCTTCAAACTAGCTTATGTGTTCCCGCCGTTTCCTCTCATCCCCAGGCTGGTAGCCAGGATCAATCAGGAGAGGGCGTCGGTGATCTTGATAGCTCCTGCGTGGCCACGCAGGACTTGGTATGCAGATCTGGTGAATATGTCATCGGCTCCACCTTGGAAGCTACCTTTGAGACGAGACCTTCTTGTTCAGGGTCCGTTCGAACATCCGAATCTGGTTTCACTCCAGCTGACTGCTTGGAGATTGAACGCTTGATTTTATCGAAGCGAGGGTTCTCAGATTCTGTTATCGATACTCTTGTTCAGGCCAGAAAGCCTGTAACTAGAAAGATTTACCACAAAATTTGGAAAAAATATATCTGTTGGTGTGAATCTAAAGGATTCCCTTGGGACAAGGTTAAGATTCCTAGGATTCTATCCTTCCTTCAAGAAGGATTGGAAAAGGGTTTATCTGCAAGTTCCCTGAAGGGACAGATTTCTGCCTTGTCGGTGTTACTTCACAAAAAACTGGCTGCTGTGCCAGATGTTCAAGCCTTTGTTCAGGCTCTGGTTAGAATTAAGCCTGTTTACAAACCTTTGACTCCTCCTTGGAGTCTCAATTTAGTTCTTTCAGTTCTTCAGGGGGTTCCGTTTGAACCCTTGCATTCCGTTGATATTAAGTTATTATCTTGGAAAGTTTTGTTTTTAGTTGCAATTTCTTCTGCCAGAAGAGTTTCAGAATTATCTGCTCTGCAGTGTTCTCCTCCTTATCTGGTGTTTCATGCAGATAAGGTGGTTTTACGTACTAAACCTGGTTTTCTTCCAAAAGTTGTTTCTAACAAAAACATTAACCAGGAGATTATCGTACCTTCTCTGTGTCCGAAACCAGTTTCAAAGAAGGAAAGTCTGTTGCACAATTTGGATGTTGTTCGCGCTCTAAAATTCTATTTAGATGCTACAAAGGATTTTAGACAAACATCTTCCTTGTTTGTTGTTATTCCGGTAAAAGGAGAGGTCAAAAAGCAACTTCTACCTCTCTCTCTTTTTGGATTAAAAGCATCATCAGATTGGCTTACGAGACTGCCGGACGGCAGCCTCCCGAAAGAATCACAGCTCATTCCATTAGGGCTGTGGCTTCCACATGGGCCTTCAAGAACGAGGCTTCTGTTGATCAGATATGTAGGGCAGCGACTTGGTCTTCACTGCACACTTTTACCAAATTTTACAAGTTTGATACTTTTGCTTCTTCTGAGGCTATTTTTGGGAGAAAGGTTTTGCAAGCCGTGGTGCCTTCCATTTAGGTGACCTGATTTGCTCCCTCCCTTCATCCGTGTCCTAAAGCTTTGGTATTGGTTCCCACAAGTAAGGATGACGCCGTGGACCGGACACACCTATGTTGGAGAAAACAGAATTTATGTTTACCTGATAAATTACTTTCTCCAACGGTGTGTCCGGTCCACGGCCCGCCCTGGTTTTTTTAATCAGGTCTGATAATTTATTTTCTTTAACTACAGTCACCACGGTACCATATGGTTTCTCCTATGCAAATATTCCTCCTTAACGTCGGTCGAATGACTGGGGTAGGCGGAGCCTAGGAGGGATCATGTGACCAGCTTTGCTGGGCTCTTTGCCATTTCCTGTTGGGGAAGAGAATATCCCACAAGTAAGGATGACGCCGTGGACCGGACACACCGTTGGAGAAAGTAATTTATCAGGTAAACATAAATTCTGTTTTCTGTTTGTGAGAGGAAGATGATTTTAGCAGACAGTAACTAAAATCGATTGCTGTTTCTCCAACATAGGTGTGTCCGGTCCACGGCGTCATCCTTACTTGTGGGATATTCTCTTCCCCAACAGGAAATGGCAAAGAGCCCAGCAAAGCTGGTCACATGATCCCTCCTAGGCTCCGCCTTCCCCAGTCATTCGCTTTGCCGTTGTACAGGCAACATCTCCACGGAGATGGCTTAGAGTTTTTTGGTGTTTAACTGTAGTTTTTATTATTCAATCAAGAGTTTGTTATTTTAAAATAGTGCTGGTATGTACTATTTACTCTGAAACAGAAAGGTGATGAAGATTTCTGTTTGTAAGAGGAAAATGATTTTAGCAACCGTTACTAAAATCGATGGCTGTTTCCACACAGGACTGTTGAGAGGAATTAACTTCAGTTGGGGGAAACAGTGAGCAGACTTTTGCTGCTTGAGGTATGACACATTTCTAACAAGACGATGTAATGCTGGAAGCTGTCATTTTCCCTATGGGATCCGGTAAGCCATTTTTATTACATAAGAAAAAAAGGGCTTCACAAGGGCTTTTAAGACTGTAGACATTTTCTGGGCTAAAACGATTGATTTATAAGCATATTTTAATACTTCATAGCTTTGAGGAATTATTTTATTCTTGGGAATTATGTAAAATAACCGGCAGGCACTGTATTGGACACCTTATTCTCTAGGGGCTTTCCCTAATCATAGGCAGAGCCTCATTTTCGCGCCTCTATTGCGCACTTGTTTTTGGGAAGCATGACATGCAGATGCATGTGTGAGGAGCTCTGATACATAGAAAAGACTTTCTGAAGGCGTCATTTGGTATCGTATTCCCCTTTGGGCTTGGTTGGGTCTCAGCAAAGCAGATACCAGGGACTGTAAAGGGGTTAAATATAAAAACGGCTCCGGTTCCGTTATTTTAAGAGTTAAAGCTTTCAAATTTGGTGTGCAATACTTTTAAGGCTTTAAGACACTGTGGTGAAATTTTGGTGAATTTTGAACAATTCCTTCATACTTTTTCACATTTGCAGTAATAAAGTGTGTTCAGTTTAAAATTTAAAGTGACAGTAACGGTTTTATTTTAAAACGTTTTTTGTACTTTGTTATCAAGTTTATGCCTGTTTAACATGTCTGAACTACCAGATAGACTGTGTTCTGTATGTGGGGAAGCCAAGGTTCCTTCTCATTTAAATAGATGTGTTTTATGTGACACAAAATTTAGAGAAAATGATGCCCAAGATGATTCCTCAAGTGAGGGGAGTAAGCATGGTACTGCATCATCCCCTCCTTCGTCTACACCAGTCTTGCCCACACAGGAGGCCCCTAGTACATCTAGTGCGCCAATACTCCTTACTATGCAACAATTAACGGCTGTAATGGATAATTCTATCAAAAACATTTTAGCCAAAATGCCCACTTATCAGCGAAAGCGCGACTGCTCTGTTTTAGAAAATACTGAAGAGCATGAGGACGCTGATGATATTGGTTCTGAAGTGCCCCTACACCAATCTGAGGGGGCCAGGGAGGTTTTGTCTGAGGGAGAAATTTCAGATTCAGGGAAAATTTCTCAACAAGCTGAACCTGATGTAATTACATTCAAATTTAAATTGGAACATCTCCGCGCCCTGCTTAAGGAGGTGTTATCTACTCTGGATGATTGTGAGAATTTGGTCATTCCAGAGAAATTATGTAAAATGGACAAGTTCCTAGAGGTCCCGGGGCCCCCCGAAGCTTTTCCTATACCCAAGCGGGTGGCGGACATTGTAAACAAAGAATGGGAAAGGCCCGGCATACCTTTCGTCCCTCCCCCTATATTTAAGAAATTGTTTCCTATGGTCGACCCCAGAAAGGACTTATGGCAGACAGTCCCCAAGGTCGAGGGGGCGGTTTCTACTCTAAACAAACGCACCACTATACCCATAGAAGATAGTTGTGCTTTCAAAGATCCTATGGATAAAAAATTAGAGGGTTTGCTTAAAAAGATGTTTGTTCAGCAAGGTTACCTTCTACAACCAATTTCATGCATTGTTCCTGTCACTACAGCAGCGTGTTTCTGGTTCGATGAACTAGAAAAGGCGCTCAATAAAGATTCTTCTTATGAGGAGATTTTGGACAGAATTCATGCTCTCAAATTGGCTAACTCTTTCACCCTAGACGCCACTTTGCAATTGGCTAGATTAGCGGCGAAAAATTCTGGGTTTGCTATTGTGGCGCGCAGAGCGCTTTGGCTAAAATCTTGGTCAGCGGATGCGTCTTCCAAGAACAAATTGCTTAACATTCCTTTCAAGGGGAAAACGCTGTTTGGCCCTGACTTGAAAGAGATTATTTCTGATATCACTGGGGGCAAGGGCCACGCCCTTCCTCAGGATAGGTCTTTCAAGGCCAAAAATAAACCTAATTTTCGTCCCTTTCGCAGAAACGGACCAGCCCCAAGTGCTACGTCCTCTAAGCAAGAGGGTAATACTTCTCAAGCCAAGCCAGCCTGGAGGCCAATGCAAGGCTGGAACAAAGGTAAGCAGGCCAAGAAACCTGCCACTGCTACCAAGACAGCATGAGATGTTGGCCCCCGATCCGGGACCGGATCTGGTGGGGGGCAGACTCTCTCTCTTCGCTCAGGCTTGGGCAAGAGATGTTCTGGATCCTTGGGCGCTAGAAATAGTCTCCCAAGGTTATCTTCTGGAATTCAAGGGGCTTCCCCCGAGGGGGAGGTTCCACAGGTCTCAATTGTCTTCAGACCACATAAAAAAAACAGGCATTCTTACATTGTGTAGAAGACCTGTTAAAAATGGGAGTGATTCATCCTGTTCCATTAGGAGAACAAGGGATGGGGTTCTACTCCAATCTGTTCGTAGTTCCCAAAAAAGAGGGAACATTCAGACCAATCTTAGATCTCAAGATCCTAAACAAGTTTCTCAAGGTTCCATCGTTCAAAATGGAAACCATTCGAACAATTCTTCCTTCCATCCAGGAAGGTCAATTCATGACCACGGTGGATTTAAAGGATGCGTATCTACATATTCCTATCCACAAGGAACATCATCGGTTCCTAAGGTTCGCATTTCTGGACAAGCATTACCAGTTTGTGGCACTTCCGTTCGGATTAGCCACTGCTCCAAGAATTTTCACAAAGGTGCTAGGGTCCCTTCTAGCGGTGCTAAGACCAAGGGGCATTGCAGTAGTACCTTACTTGGACGACATTCTGATTCAAGCGTCGTCCCTTCCACAAGCAAAGGCTCACACGGACATTGTCCTGGCCTTTCTCAGATCTCACGGGTGGAAAGTGAACGTAGAAAAAAAAGTTCTCTATCTCCGTCAACAAGGGTTCCCTTCTTGGGAACAATAATAGACTCCTTAGAAATGAGGATTTTTCTGACAGAGGCCAGAAAATCAAAACTTCTAAACTCTTGTCAAATACTTCATTCTGTTCCTCTTCCTTCCATAGCGCAGTGCATGGAAGTAATAGGTTTGATGGTAGCGGCAATGGACATAGTTCCTTTTGCGCAAATTCATCTAAGACCATTACAACTGTGCATGCTCAGTCAGTGGAATGGGGATTATACAGACTTGTCTCCGACGATACAAGTAGATCAGAGGACCAGAGATTCACTCCGTTGGTGGCTGTCCCTGGACAACCTGTCACAGGGGATGAGCTTCCGCAGACCAGAGTGGGTCATTGTCACGACCGACGCCAGTCTGGTGGGCTGGGGCGCGGTCTGGGGACCCCTGAAAGCTCAGGGTCTTTGGTCTCGGGAAGAATCTCTTCTCCCGATAAATATTCTGGAACTGAGAGCGATATTCAATGCTCTCAAGGCTTGGCCTCAGCTAGCAAAGGCCAAATTCATACGGTTTCAATCAGACAACATGACGACTGTTGCGTACATCAACCATCAGGGGGGAACAAGGAGTTCCCTGGCGATGGAAGAAGTGACCAAAATCATTCAATGGGCGGAGACTCACTCCTGCCACTTGTCTGCAATCCACATCCCAGGAGTGGAAAATTGGGAAGCGGATTTTCTGAGTCATCAGACATTTCATCCGGGGGAGTGGGAACTCCATCCGGAAATCTTTGCCCAAATTACTCAGTTGTGGGGCATTCCAGACATGGATCTGATGGCCTCTCGTCAGAACTTCAAGGTTCCTTGCTACGGGTCCAGATCCAGGGATCCCAAGGCGACTCTAGTAGATGCACTAGTAGCACCTTGGACCTTCAAACTAGCTTATGTATTCCCGCCGTTTCCTCTCATCCCCAGGCTGGTAGCCAGGATCAATCAGGAGAGGGCATCGGTGATCTTGATAGCTCCTGCGTGGCCACGCAGGACTTGGTATGCAGACCTGGTGAATATGTCATCGGCTTCACCATGGAAGCTACCTTTGAGACGGGACCTTCTTGTTCAAGGTCCGTTCGAACATCCGAACCTGGTCTCACTCCAACTGACTGCTTGGAGATTGAACGCTTGATCTTATCAAAGCGAGGGTTCTCAGATTCTGTCATTGATACTCTTGTTCAGGCCAGAAAGCCTGTAACTAGAAAAATCTACCACAAAATATGGAAAAAATATATCTGTTGGTGTGAATCTAAAGGATTCCCTTGGGACAAGATAAAAATTCCTAAGATTCTATCCTTTCTTCAAGAAGGTTTGGAGAAAGGATTATCTGCAAGTTCCTTGAAGGGACAGATTTCTGCCTTGTCTGTGTTACTTCACAAAAAGCTGGCAGCTGTGCCAGATGTTCAAGCCTTTGTTCAGGCTCTGGTTAGAATCAAGCCTGTTTACAAACCTTTGACTCCTCCTTGGAGTCTCAATTTAGTTCTTTCAGTTCTTCAGGGGGTTCCGTTTGAACCCTTACATTCCGTTGATATTAAGTTATTATCTTGGAAAGTTTTGTTTTTAGTTGCAATTTCTTCTGCTAGAAGAGTTTCAGAATTATCTGCTCTGCAGTGTTCTCCTCCTTATCTGGTGTTCCATGCAGATAAGGTGGTTTTGCGTACTAAACCTGGTTTTCTTCCGAAAGTTGTTTCTAGCAAAAACATTAACCAGGAGATAGTCGTGCCTTCTTTGTGTCCGAATCCAGTTTCAAAGAAGGAACGTTTGTTGCACAATTTGGACGTAGTTCGTGCTCTAAAATTCTATTTAGATGCTACAAAGGATTTTAGACAAACATCTTCCTTGTTTGTTGTTTATTCTGGTAAAAGGAGAGGTCAAAAAGCAACTTCTACCTCTCTCTCTTTTTGGCTTAAAAGCATCATCAGATTGGCTTACGAGACTGCCGGACGGCAGCCTCCTGAAAGAATCACAGCTCATTCCACTAGGGCTGTGGCTTCCACATGGGCCTTCAAGAACGAGGCTTCTGTTGATCAGATATGTAAGGCAGCGACTTGGTCTTCACTGCACACTTTTACTAAATTTTACAAATTTGATACTTTTGCTTCTTCTGAGGCTATTTTTGGGAGAAAGGTTTTGCAAGCCGTGGTGCCTTCCATCTAGGTGACCTGATTTGCTCCCTCCCTTCATCCGTGTCCTAAAGCTTTGGTATTGGTTCCCACAAGTAAGGATGACGCCGTGGACCGGACACACCTATGTTGGAGAAAACAGAATTTATGTTTACCTGATAAATTACTTTCTCCAACGGTGTGCCCGGCCCACGGCCCGCCCTGGTTTTTTAATCAGGTCTGATAATTTATTTTCTTTAACTGCAGTCACCACGGTATCATATGATTTCTCCTATGCAAATATTCCTCCTTTACGTCGGTCGAATGACTGGGGAAGGCGGAGCCTAGGAGGGATCATGTGACCAGCTTTGCTGGGCTCTTTGCCATTTCCTGTTGGGGAAGAGAATATCCCACAAGTAAGGATGACGCCGTGGACCGGACACACCGTTGGAGAAAGTAATTTATCAGGTAAACATAAATTCTGTTTCCACATAGGACTGTTGAGATGAAGTAACTTCAGTTGGGGGAAACAGTTAGCAGACTTCTTCTGCTTAAGATATGACTAGCCATATTTCTAGCAAGACTGTGTAATGCTGGAAGGCTGTCATTTCCCCTCATGGGGACCGGTAAGCCATTTTCTTAGTCTCAAACAGAATAAAGGGCTTAATATGGGCTATAAAACGGTAGACACTTTTATGGGCTAAATCGATTGCTTTATTTGGACATTTTATACATGTTTATGCTGATATTTCACACTTATAAACTTGGGGAACGTTTTTTTTTTTTTTTCAAAACAAGCTTTATTGGAAATAAATAAAGACATTGTACATTGAGCAATAATACAAAGAAAACAATTTGTGGGAGCGCAACGCGCAGAATTACATTACAAAAATCTTAGTACAAAGATGGAAAGCTTGACATTTTAATAATTATTTGTTGGTCAATTCTTTATGTAATATAAAATAATACGTGATATACTGTCTCAATCTATCAAGACACTCTTGGGAAAGGTAGAAGAGTGAGAAGTTGTGGGTGGGTGGGGGAAAGAGGGGAGAAAAAAAAAAAAAAAATAGGGATTAGCAAGGGTCTGGACATAGCCTTCAGAGAGAGGGATAGACTCCCTTAAATTTCACGCCGGGGCAGGAGACCAAACGGCCATCATTAGTTCATATGTCACCATTTGGTTACACTTGAAATAATGCAGTTTTTCCATAACCAATAGGTCATTGACAGCGGCACGCCAATCAGCTAAAGCAGGTACTTCTTTTGACTTCCACAATCTGGGGATAAGCTTCTTCGCACCGGTAAGCATAAGTAAAAGGAGAGCGCGGCTATGTGTGGCTTTGATACTGGGGAGATGTAAGAATAGCAGGGTCTCGGGAGTGTTGGGTATGGTAGTGTTCAGTTTTTCTGATATTTCCTTCATAACCGCCTCCCAGAAACTGGAGAGGCTGGGGCAAGACCACCATATGTGGACAATGGAACCCTGTTCTCCGCACCCCCTCCAACATGTGGCACTAACCGCAGGGAAGAGCTGATGAAGTTTTGCAGGGGTATAATACCATCTGGTCAATAGTTTAAGGTGTATCTCCTGTACAGTGGCTGATACCGATGACCTCTTGGTCAGGGCAAAGGCTCTAAGCCAATCGTCCTCCTCAACTACACTGCTAAGCTCTCTGTTCCATACCCTAGTATATGTAGGCAACTGAATGTCTGGTGGAATGAGTAAGAGTTTGTATATCTTTGAGATCAGTCTTTTAGGTGGAGTGTTTTCAGTGCATAGGGATTCGAAAGGCGTCAGGTTTCTAAGAAAATTGTGTTTTTGTTTGTGGGTGAGTAAGAAATGAGAAAGTTGGTGGTATCTTAACCAGGAGGAGAAAACAGGGCCAGTCTGTTCTTGTAGTTTTTGCTGTGATAGTAATCTGCCCCCCTCCTGTACGTAATGCAAGATTCCTACTCTTAATCTGTAGGGAGAGCTCACGCGTCTACTGAATTCATAGTATGGTAACTCTGGGTTTTCTATTATGGGAAGCATTGGCGAGACAGGGGACGACATGTGTGTACTCGTAGCTATCAATTTGTCCCACACAGTCAGTGTTTCATGTATTATGTGGTATTTTTGTATTGGCTTGGGGCGTTTATTTGTAGTGATCCACGCCAAGGATCCAACATTATTTAGTTGTAGAATTTGCCCGTCTATTCCGACCCATTTTTTTTGCATGGTGTTCTGAGACCATTCAGTCAGTCTTTTTAAAAAAATGGCCCTCCTATAAGAGGCTAGGTCTGGGAAGCCAAGTCCTCCCTTGTCTCTAGGGAGATACAGTGTCCTTCTGGGTATTCTCGGTCTCGTACCCTTCCATATAAACTGTTCTATGGTGCTTTGGAGATGGGGCAGGAAGTCGTTCGGTAGGCGAATCGGGACTGTTTGCATTACATACAATATTCGTGGTAGAATATTCATTTTAATGAGGCCTATCTTCCCTAACCATGAAAGTGATTTATTACTCCAAGAGGACAGGTCATTGACTATCTCTTTACGTAGGGTCAAGTAATTGTTTTTAAAAATGTCAGAGGGGCTTGCAGAAAGATATATACCAAGGTATTTCAATTTGGTGGGAGCTATTGTCATCTTATAGCTATTGGACAGGAAGTCTATATGTTCTGTAGGGGCATTTATATTAAGAAGCTCTGATTTAGTTAAGTTTAGGTGAAAATTAGATAGCTTGCCATACTCGTTAATCTCTTTCAGGAGTTCAGGGACAGATGTTTCAATATTCGTGAGTGTATAGAGAACATCATCGGCGTATAAGGCCTGTTTGTGTTCCTCATTTCCAATATGTACTCCCTTGATGTTTGCATTATTTCTAACCTTTTGAGCAAGCGCTTCTATCGAGAGAGCGAATAATAAGGGGGATAGTGGGCAACCCTGTCGGGTCCCATTGGAAATGTCAAATCTATCTGACAGAATCCCGTTCACTCTAATACGTGCGTTCGGGGCAGAGTATAATGCAAATGCCATGTTGGTGAAAGCTGGACCGATATTCATTGTTGACATGACTCGACGCAGGAAGAGCCAATCGACCCGGTCGAAGGCCTTCTCCGCATCAGTCGCTAGAAGGGCCATTGGTACTCTTTCAGTTTGGGCAAAATTAATAATTTGAAAGACTTTGGTGGTGTTGTCTCTTGCCTCCCTGCCGGGCACAAAGCCCACTTGGTCAGAGGAGACAAGAGAAGGGATATACTTATTGAGGCGATTCGCTAAAATTTTTGCTAGAATTTTGATGTCCATGTTCAGCAAGGATATGGGTCTAAAATTTGCTGGGGAGGTAGGGGGCTTACCGGGTTTGGGTATAAGTGAGATATGTGCTTCGAGCATTGTGCCAGCCAAAGTGGGCTCTGTTATCAGGCTGTTGAACAATTGAAGCAGCAGTGGGCTTAGTGTTTTACTGTAGAATTTATAGTATTTTAGTGAGTAGCCATCTGGGCCTGGGCATTTCCCGCTGGGGAAGTCTTTAAGGGCTTTAGAAAGCTCTAAGGCAGTGATGGGCTCGTCTAAGCTGTTCTTTTGATCGGGGTCTAGTCTTGGTAGTTCAAGGTCGGTTAAGTATTGATCTATGAGCTGGATTTTAGCGTCTGTTGTGACTGCGCATTCCCCATGGTTAAAGGATTCCAAAACTTTTGTTTTTTGTTCATACCTGGACCACAAATTTCATAATAAAACATTTATATATTATAAATTACCTACTTTTAAACTCCAAGGATGTTTCCTGACATAATAAAATTAAACTTTCTCCAACATAGGTGTGTCCGGTCCACGGCGTCATCCTTACTTGTGGGATATTCTCTTCCCCAACAGGAAATGGCAAAGAGCCCAGCAAAGCTGGTCACATGATCCCTCCTAGGCTCCGCCTACCCCAGTCATTCTCTTTGCCGTTGTACAGGCAACATCTCCACGGAGATGGCTTAGAGTTTTTTAGTGTTTAACTGTAGTTTTTCATTATTCAATCAAGAGTTTGTTATTTTCAAATAGTGCTGGTACGTACTATTTACTCAGAAACAGAAAAGAGATGAAGAATTCTGTTTGTATGAGGAAAATGATTTTAGCAACCGTAACTAAAATCCATGGCTGTTCCACACAGGACTGTTGAGAGCAATTAACTTCAGTTGGGGGAACAGTTTGCAGTCCCTTGCTGCTTGAGGTATGACACATTCTAACAAGACGATGTAATGCTGGAAGCTGTCATTTTCCCTATGGGATCCGGTAAGCCATGTTTATTACGATTGTAAATAAGGGCTTCACAAGGGCTTATTTAAACTGTAGACTTTTTCTGGGCTAAATCGATTGATTATTAACACATATTTAGCCTTGAGGAATCATTTTATCTGGGTATTTTGATATAATAATATCGGCAGGCACTGTTTTAGACACCTTATTCTTTAGGGGCTTTCCCAAAGCATAGGCAGAGTCTCATTTTCGCGCCGGTGTTGCGCACTTGTTTTTGAGAGGCATGGCATGCAGTCGCATGTGAGAGGAGCTCTGATACTTATAAAAGACTTCTGAAGGCGTCATTTGGTATCGTATTCCCCTTTGGGTTTGGTTGGGTCTCAGCAAAGCAGATACCAGGGACTGTAAAGGGGTTTAAAGCTTAAAACGGCTCCGGTTCCGTTATTTTAAGGGTTAAAGCTTCCAAAATTGGTGTGCAATATTTTCAAGGCTTTAAGACGCTGTGGTGAAAATTTGGTGAATTTTGAACAATTCCTTCATGTTTTTCGCAATTGCAGTAATAAAGTGTGTTCAGTTTAAAATTTAAAGTGACAGTAACGGTTTTATTTTAAAACGTTTTTTGTACTTTCTGATCAAGTTTATGCCTGTTTAACATGCCTGAACTACCAGATAGACTGTGTTCTGAATGTGGGGAAGCCAGAATTCCTATTCATTTAAATAAATGTGATTTATGTGATAATGACAATGATGCCCAAGATGATTCCTCAAGTGAGGGGAGTAAGCATGGTACTGCATCATTCCCTCCTTCGTCTACACGAGTCTTGCCCACTCAGGAGGCCCCTAGTACATCTAGCGCGCCAATACTCCTTACTATGCAACAATTAACGGCTGTAATGGATAATTCTGTCAAAAACATTTTAGCCAAAATGAACCCTTGTCAGCGTAAGCGTGGCTGCTCTGTTTTAGTTACTGAAGAGCATGACGACGCTGATATTAATATCTCTGAAGGGCCCTAACCCAATCTGAGGGGGCCAGGGAGGTTTTGTCTGAGGGAGAAATTACTGATTTAGGGAACATTTCTCAGCAGGCTGAATCTGATGTGATTACATTTAAATTTAAATTGGAACATCTCCGCATTTTGCTTAAGGAGGTATTATCCACTCTGGATGATTGTGAAAATTTAGTCATCCCAGAGAAACTATGTAAAATGGACAAGTTCCTAGAGGTGCCGGGGCTCCCAGAAGCTTTTCCTATACCCAAGCGGGTGGCGGACATTGTTAATAAAGAATGGGAAAGGCCCGGTATTCCTTTCGTCCCTCCCCCCATATTTAAAAAATTGTTTCCTATGGTCGACCCCAGAAAGGACTTATGGCAGTCAGTCCCCAAGGTCGAGGGAGCGGTTTCTACTTTAAACAAACGCACCACTATTCCCATAGAGGATAGTTGTGCTTTCAAAGATCCTATGGATAAAAAATTAGAAGGTTTGCTTAAAAAGATGTTTGTTCAGCAGGGTTACCTTCTACAACCCATTTCATGCATTGTCCCTGTCACTACTGCCGCATATTTCTGGTTTGATGAACTGCTTAAGGTGCTCGATAGTGACTCTCCTCCTTATGAGGAGATTATGGACAGAATCAATGCTCTCAAATTGGCTAATTCTTTCACTCTAGACGCCTCTTTGCAATTGGCTAAGTTAGCGGCTAAGAACTCTGGGTTTGCTATTGTGGCGCGCAGAGCGCTTTGGTTGAAATCTTGGTCGGCTGATGCGTCTTCCAAGAACAAGCTACTAAACATTCCTTTCAAGGGGAAAACGTTGTTTGGTCCTGACTTGAAGGAGATTATCTCTGATATCACTGGGGGTAAGGGCCACGCCCTTCCTCAGGATCGGCCTTTCAAGGCAAAAAATAGACCTAATTTTCGTCCCTTTCGTAAAAACGGACCAGCCCAAGGTGCTACGTCCTCTAAGCAAGAGGGTAATACTTCTCAGGCCAAGCCAGCTTGGAGACCAATGCAAGGCTGGAACAAGGGAAAGCAGGCCAAGAAACCTGCCACTGCTACCAAGACAGCATGAAATATTGGCCCCCGATCCGGGACCGGATCTGGTGGGGGGCAGACTCTCTCTCTTCGCTCAGGCTTGGGCAAGAGATGTTCTGGATCCTTGGGCGCTAGAAATAGTCTCCCAGGGTTATCTTCTGGAATTCAAGGGACTTCCCCCAAGGGGGAGGTTCCACAGGTCGCAGTTGTCTTCAGACCACATAAAAAGACAGGCGTTCTTACATTGTGTAGAAGACCTGTTAAAAATGGGAGTGATTCATCCTGTTCCATTAAGAGAACAAGGGATGGGGTTCTACTCCAATCTGTTCATAGTTCCCAAAAAAGAGGGAACGTTCAGACCAATCCTAGATCTCAAGATCTTAAACAAATTTCTCAAGGTCCCATCGTTCAAGATGGAAACCATTCGAACTATCCTTCCTTCCATCCAGGAAGGTCAATTCATGACCACGGTGGATTTAAAGGATGCGTATCTACATATTCCTATCCACAAGGAACATCATCGGTTCCTAAGGTTTGCATTCCTGGACAAACATTACCAGTTCGTGGCGCTTCCTTTCGGATTAGCCACTGCTCCAAGGATTTTCACAAAGGTACTAGGGGCCCTTCTAGCGGTGCTAAGACCAAGGGGCATTGCAGTAGTACCTTACCTGGACGACATTCTGATTCAAGCGTCGTCCCTTCCTCAAGCAAAGGCTCACACGGACATTGTCCTGGCCTTTCTCAGATCTCACGGCTGGAAAGTGAACGTGGAAAAGAGTTCTCTATCCCCGTCAACAAGGGTTCCCTTCTTGGGAACAATTATAGACTCCTTAGAAATGAGGATCTTTCTAACAGAGGCCAGAAAAACAAAGCTTCTGGACTCTTGTCGGATACTTCATTCCATTCCTCTTCCTTCCATAGCTCAGTGCATGGAAGTGATCGGGTTGATGGTGGCGGCGATGGACATAGTTCCTTTTGCGCGCATTCATCTAAGACCATTACAACTGTGCACGCTCAGTCAGTGGAATGGGGACTATACAGACTTGTCTCCGAAGATACAAGTAAATCAGAGAACCAGAGACTCACTCCGTTGGTGGCTGTCCCTGGACAATCTGTCTCAAGGGATGATGTTCCACAGACCAGAGTGGGTCATTGTCACGACCGACGCCAGTCTGATAGGCTGGGGCGCGGTCTGGGGATCCCTGAAAGCTCAGGGTCTTTGGTCTCGGGAAGAATCTCTTCTACCGATAAATATTCTGGAACTGAGAGCGATATTCAATGCTCTCCAGGCCTGGCCCCAGCTTGCGAGGACCAGGTTCATACGGTTTCAATCAGACAACATGACGACTGTTGCGTACATCAACCATCAGGGGGGAACAAGGAGTTCCCTAGCGATGGAAGAAGTAACCAAAATTATTCTTTGGGCGGAGTCTCACTCCTGCCACCTGTCTGCTATCCACATCCCAGGAGTGGAAAATTGGGAAGCGGATTTTCTGAGTCGGCAGACATTGCATCCGGGGGAGTGGGAACTCCATCCGGAAATCTTTGCCCAAGTCACTCACCTGTGGGGCATTCCAGACATGGATCTGATGGCCTCTCGTCAGAACTTCAAAGTTCCTTGCTACGGGGCCAGATCCAGGGATCCCAAGGCGGCTCTAGTGGATGCACTAGTAGCACCTTGGACCTTCAAACTAGCTTATGTGTTCCCGCCATTTCCTCTCATCCCCAGGCTGATAGCCAGGATCAAGCAGGAGAGGGCGTCGGTGATCTTGATAGCTCCTGCGTGGCCACGCAGGACTTGGTATGCAGATCTGGTGAATATGTCATCGGCTCCACCTTGGAAGCTACCTTTGAGACGAGACCTTCTTGTTCAGGGTCCGTTCGAACATCCGAATCTGGTTTCACTCCAGCTGACTGCTTGGAGATTGAACGCTTGATTTTATCGAAGCGAGGATTCTCAGATTCTGTTATCGATACTCTTGTTCAGGCCAGAAAGCCTGTGACTAGAAAGATTTACCACAAAATTTGGAAAAAATATATCTGTTGGTGTGAATCTAAAGGATTCCCTTGGGACAAGGTTAAGATTCCTAGGATTCTATCCTTCCTTCAAGAAGGATTGGAAAAAGGATTATCTGCAAGTTCCCTGAAGGGACAGATTTCTGCCTTGTCGGTATTACTTCACAAAAAGCTGGCAGCTGTGCCAGATGTTCAAGCCTTTGTTCAGGCTCTGGTTAGAATCAAGCCTGTTTACAAACCTTTGACTCCTCCTTGGAGTCTCAATTTAGTTCTTTCAGTTCTTCAGGGGGTTCCGTTTGAACCCTTACATTCCGTTGATATTAAGTTATTATCTTGGAAAGTTTTGTTTTTAGTTGCGATTTCTTCTGCTAGAAGAGTCTCAGAATTATCTGCTCTGCAGTGTTCTCCTCCTTATCTGGTGTTCCATGCAGATAAGGTGGTTTTACGTACTAAACCTGGTTTTCTTCCAAAAGTTGTTTCTAACAAAAACATTAACCAGGAGATTATCGTACCTTCTCTGTGTCCAAAACCAGTTTCAAAGAAGGAACGTTTGTTGCACAATTTGGATGTTGTTCGCGCTCTAAAATTCTATTTAGATGCTACAAAGGATTTTAGACAAACATCTTCCTTGTTTGTTGTTTATTCAGGTAAAAGGAGAGGTCAAAAAGCAACTTCTACCTCTCTCTCTTTTTGGATTAAAAGCATCATCAGATTGGCTTACGAGACTGCCGGACGGCAGCCTCCCGAAAGAATCACAGCTCATTCCACTAGGGCTGTGGCTTCCACATGGGCCTTCAAGAACGAGGCTTCTGTTGATCAGATATGTAGGGCAGCGACTTGGTCTTCACTGCACACTTTTACCAAATTTTACAAGTTTGATACTTTTGCTTCTTCTGAGGCTATTTTTGGGAGAAAGGTTTTGCAAGCCGTGGTGCCTTCCATTTAGGTGACCTGATTTGCTCCCTCCCTTCATCCGTGTCCTAAAGCTTTGGTATTGGTTCCCACAAGTAAGGATGACGCCGTGGACCGGACACACCTATGTTGGAGAAAACAGAATTTATGTTTACCTGATAAATTTCTTTCTCCAACGGTGTGTCCGGTCCACGGCCCGCCCTGGTTTTTTTAATCAGGTCTGATATTTTATTTTCTTTAACTACAGTCACCACGGTACCATATGGTTTCTCCTATGCAAATATTCCTCCTTAACGTCGGTCGAATGACTGGGGTAGGCGGAGCCTAGGAGGGATCATGTGACCAGCTTTGCTGGGCTCTTTGCCATTTCCTGTTGGGGAAGAGAATATCCCACAAGTAAGGATGACGCCGTGGACCGGACACACCGTTGGAGAAAGAAATTTATCAGGTAAACATAAATTCTGTTTTAATTTTCGATGCTGATGTCATCAATCCCCACCCTCCAATATGGGTTGTGCACCATAAGAATACATTTCCAACCGGATTGCGCTATCATGCATATAATTAAGTGACAATTCCGTCACCATGTGCATGCGTACTGTGATCCCTAAACTCGCGCATGCGTACTGCGACCCAAGATCGTCCAAATCGTAAGCAAAATAAATGTTTCATTAATTATTTGTTTGTAATTAATGTAAATAGGGTATTAATGCTTGTTATTTGTAGGGAGATTCTCGCAGCGCACCGCTCTTACCTGCTCTGTACAGCTCTGTCATCCACTCTGCTATCGATACAGCGGGTCTGCTAGTTTGCTGAGAGTAACGTAAAGGTAGATTCAGCATATTGCGCATGCGCATCATCCGCTCTGCTATTGATACAGCGGGTCTGCGCATGCGCATCACGGCAATAAATCGCCATTTGTATAACCTGGGTTATCGGTCGGGATTAGACAATGCAAAAGCATAGCCGGCGGTGGGTTTGGAAATAGTTTAATTTTACTAACAGGATTTCTACTAAACTGTAGTTATTTGATACAGAATGTACATTACAAAATGATGTAAAATTTATACATTTTGCAATTGCATATAACTTTTTTTGTGGGCTTAGTGTCCCTTTAAGCTTGTGTGGGATATTATATAATGCTTTGTAATACGTGTGGAAAGAATTTGCAATTTGTTTGCTACTTTTCAATGTTGTGCCATCAGGGTTCTGGAGACTGTGAATATATGTTTTGAGCTGTTTTCTACGGGTCGCTCTAGCTAGCAGTTTCCCCGGTTTATTGCCTCCCTCATAGTACTATTGTTTTATTGCTAAAAATTTACGCTGAAAGGACTCTCTTAGGTGGGCCTGAAGTTCCCTCTAATTTATTCTTAGCCTCCATGTCCCATGGGGCATTTTTGTGTGCCGCTTCAAGCTGTGTAACAGTGTTCAAAAGTTGAGTGTATTTTAGTCTGTACTGTCTATTAAGGCGGGCTCTGTGTTTAAGGAATTCTCCCCGGATAACACACTTATGGGACTCCCAAAAGTTTATTATTGAGGTCTACAAGGGGTCATTATGTCGTAGATAATCTGTAAGGGATTTTTGGATTTCAGAGCTTATTGCAGGGTTGTCTAGTAGTGTATCGTCAAGTCTCCATATATATGTCGTGGGCGGAAGATCGGGCCACTGAACTTCACATGTGACCGGGGCGTGGTCTGACCAAGTAATCGGGCCTATAGTGCAAGATGTTACCATATCAAGTCCGATAGAGTCCGTAAGAAAATAATCTATTCTAGAGTATTTGTTATGTGGAGGGGAGTAGTATGTGTAGTCCCTAGTTGATGGATGTAGTGTCCTCCAAATATTGTGTAGGGCAAGACTTGAGATTGTGGATTTGACTGATTTGAGAGTTTTAGTAGGGGTACTGTCTGACCCATTGGATGTGTCTAATGACGCTTCCATGGATATGTTAAAATCACCCGAAAGGAACACTGGTCCCTTCGCGAAGTCCAAGATGAGCCTCGCAATCTTGTGCAAGAATAGGTGCTGTTCTGTGTTCGGGCTATAGAGAGTAATAAGGGTGATCGGGTGATCATATAATGTTCCCGTTATCAACAGGTATCTGCCCTCTGTGTCCTTTTCCACATGTGCAATTTTTAATGGGACTGAGTGGTGTATCAGTATCCCCACTCCCCCCTTTTTAGAAAGGCCTGACGCGAACAGGGCTGTGGGATATTGGGCGTTAAACCACTTTGGCTCCCTGCCCCTGCGGAAATGTGTCTCTTGGAAGAAGAGTATATGGCTATGTAAATTCTTTAGGGCTCTGAAGGCTATAGACCGCTTACCTGGGTTGTTCAAACCTTTGGCATTAATAGTGGTTAATGTGAGGCCGTGAGATCCGAACTTGCTATATTGGTGGTTCATTCTGAAAGAAAAAAAAAAAAAAAAAAAAGGAGGAGAAGAAAGTTTTGGAGGGGGAGGGTGGGGGGGAAAGGGAAAAGTAGGAGTTATAGATTAGAGGTAAAGAGTAAGTGAAGCAGGTGTCTTGTAGCGAACAAACAAAACACGGAAGGTCCGTTAATGGTTGTCTACATAAATTTAGTAACCTTCTAAATAACAAGTAACAAACAAAAGAAATTGGGGTTGTAACCCCCAGGCAAATGCAACAATTGAAATATATAATAACTCTTGGTGGCGGATTTGCCACGTTTTCAAGAGTTGTCGTACAGTAGGCACAGAACAGGGGGGCATGGATGGAGGAGGATGAGGTAGGGTAGGGTGGGGTGATTCAGATGAAGGGGGGGGTAAGATGCAATAGGTGCCCGCAAACCAATTATATACATCTAAATCTCAGCACTGAACACACTAACATCGGGGTATTGTAAGTAATCAGGGAGATGGTAGTAGGTATGTCAGTACCGGAAGGGATATTTCTAGTGGCCAACAGATATTGTCTAACTGCTAGGGTACAGTAGTTTATTAATCTAAATAGCAGTGTATCAACTAGTTGAATAAGGATTTGGATAGTCTGGTAAGATGGGCGTACTGAAAAATTGCCAGCCAGTTAACTATTGTTAGCCTTTAAGTCTCAGTATTAACGTTATGACATTACAGCTAATCAGGAAGAGGACATTAAGTGCGCCAGTGCCAAAAGGGATATTTCTAGAAGGCCACAGATAGTTTAGTAAGCTAAATAACATTATATCAACAGGTTAAATAACATTTTGAATAGATTGGCTGGGTGAGTGAGTTGAAAATTATCAGCCAGTTAATTATTGCTAACAGTTATTTCTCAGCACTGACATGCAGTTATTTTGATCCTGAAAATTAGGGAGAGATACATAGCAATGAAAACATAAGTGTAAAGAGGAGCTTACCCAATGTCCCGGAACCACCTCTCAAACATTTAAACTCAGCAATTAGCTTAACTAAACAATATTCTAACTACGGGTTGAGTAACATTTTGGTTAAACAAGTTGGGCGGGTAAACCAGAAATCTTCTCAGAGCAAATGTTAAACCAGAGTCTCATAGACTAGGGGGCCCGGCTGGAAGACCCAGGGGTCACATCCTGGGTATGCTGCAAGTTTTCCAATGCTAGGCAGTCGTAGAATGATTAATTTAAGCGGAAATACTGGCGCTGAAAGCAGGGTAGTACACAAATACAATATACGGGTAACCTAAAAGGGTCTACCTTAGCAGGAATATAATCGTTATAAAAGTTAATAAATGGTTATAGCCTAATATATATCTAAGAAAATATATTTAATAGTGTAAAATTACAATACAATCAAGATTAAAAAATCAGTGTTAATAAAATCAGTACATATATACTAAAAAGTAATTAATGGGGCCCTTTAAATTAGTTTGAAAAAACATACAGAAAGGGGAAAGATTAACCACAAATCTATATATATATATATATGTATATATATATATATATATATATATATATATATATATATATATATATATATACTGTGATTGAGGATAGAAGAAAACTATACTCAAATAAATATAAGTATAAAGATGGCAGAGATATTCAAACAGTATAAATAAAAACAAATAGCAATACAGACAGACTTAATAACTGGACATCCAGCGTAAAAACCAGGGGTTAAAACAGTAATAATCTGGGGTTAAAACAGTATTAACCTGAAAGTGCACTATAGTGAACAAAAACACTCGTGACTAGATGATCATACTAATAGAATTGGATCAAGCTAATGGGCGAGTGAGGTACCTTGCGCTAATCTGTGGAGCACAGATTGAATATTGTTCGTCCTGTACCTCCTCCTGAGGTGGGTGTGTACTCCTAGCGTAGTTCACTTACATCACCCTTTCTGAAAATGTCCAGTTGATTTTGGGAGGAACAGAATGTAAACGATCTCTGGGGTAATAGCAATCCTTTAGATGATGGTAGATAGTAACTTCAAGGCACTCTTATTCTGTGGTGCTTAGTGCAGGTACTAGATCATCTGGCAGTATATTCAATTTGTAGACTGGTGGGCTCCCTCAGAGGGCTGTATTCAAATTCACAGGCCTTGGGGGTAGTGAGCCAGGCGTTGGTAGTTGTCCTGTGTGCTTTTTCAACACAATAGCGATCCTTTCGGCGGCTGTATCAAGTTCACAAGCCTTAAAGGAGTTCAGCTTAGCAGTAGTTCTTCTTGTAGGAAATGAGACACAGTCATCAACCGGTTTCTCCCCTCACTTGGGGCTTTTTCAAGATGTGTTCTCATTGCTGGCAGGTATTCCTTTATAGGGCTATCCTGCATCCTTATTGGTTAGTTCAAAGGGGTGTGTGATCCCAGTTAAGGTGGAATTTGAGTTATATCCCTTAAACATTTAAGGAGGTATCTTATTGTCTCTTGTAGTTTTTTGGAAATGTCCCGTTGTTAATTTTAGTTTAACAACTAGTATACTAAAAGTACATATTGCTCCGGAAAGGAACAACCATACGTGTAATATGGTCACATCCATGGTGTCAAGTGAAATCAACTTTAAATTATGAGTAAAGTCTGTTCAAGAGTTAGTATTTTTTGGAGTCCTCAATTTGATTAAACACATAGGTAGAGGTAAAAGACATATGTCAGTATTGTACAGGGAATATAAAGTTTTTACAGAGTTTTACATTTGATAGTTACAAACAGAAGTAAATTAGGGACAAAAAGAGAGAACTGGGGGTTCTCATTGTCTTAGAGTTAAAGTTAAACACATAGGTAAAGAATTTTTCCCATATGTGTATATGATACAGAAAATAGACAGACATTCTAGATATTTCACGTTTGGTGGTTGCATATTGGGGCATACTTATCTGATCAAGAGTCAGTATTGTTTGGGGGATGATAGTATGATTAAACACATAGTTAAAGGTTAAACACATATGTCGATATTTGTTCTCTTTTTGATAAATATTATAAAATCTTACATTTGGTACTTGCAAACGGAAGTTAATTATGAAAAAACGGTTCTTAGTGTATTAGGGGTAAAGTTAAACACATAGGTAAAAGTTAAACACATATGTGTATATGACATTGACAGACTATTCCAAAGTTTTACATTTGGTACTTGCAAACGGAAGTTAGTTATGAAAAACGGTTCTTAGTGTATTAGTACATCTTCTCCTGCTTTGTATATTGCTGTCTTATTGTTATGTGTTGCCACTATAGAGACTGGGAAGCCCCAGCGGTAAGGGACCTTGTGGGCCCTCAGATTAGTTGTTATGTGTCCCATGTCTCTCCTTTTCTGTAAGGTTGTTGGGGATAGGTCTGAAAATATCTGGAGCTCCTCACCCGCATGTTGTACCGGGTGATTGGTACGGGCGTACCTTAAAATTTCTTCCTTGTCTTTGTAATTAAGGAAACGGACAATGATGTCTCTGGGGGGCGCTTTGGGGGGTGGTTTCGCCCTAAGCGCTCTGTGAGCGCGTTCCAACATTATCTCTGGAGAGGAAGGGGTGCCTTTCAGGGTACGGAACAAACTCTGCAAATATCCTTCTATTGCAGGGGGATGTACAGATTCCGAGACCCCCCTGATTCGCAGGTTGTTCCTGCGCCCTCGATTGTCCAGGTCCTCTAATTTGTCAGATAGTTGCTGTAGTACTTCTGCCTGGCCTTTTATTTCAGTGTCCATAAGCTGAGTGGTGGTCAGGGTTGTCGCTTGCGTGGTTTCAGCCTGTGTGATTCTGGTGTCTAGAGTGTTAATGTCCTTTTTAAGTTCGTTAAAGAGGGTGCGCATTTCTAATACAGCATTTTTGATGTCCTCTTTTGAGGAAAGGTGGCGCAGGTCCTCTTTTGTGATTTGCTGTGTCGCCTGCATCTCCATATCTTGTGGTGTATCCCCTTTACCGGGCGCTGTAGCTCCCACTGTGTCAGATGGGGGTGTAGTATTCAGTCCCACTTGTTTCAGATATTTATTCAGGGTGCGCACTGGGGTATGTGTGATAGCCTTGTTTTGCTTCTTACAGGGCATCCCTCAGGCTACTCCCTATCAATGAGTAGGGGTCTAGGGTAACCAGGGGTGCAGGCCTACTTTTGACAATGTTGTTAGGGAAAGCAGCAGAGTGTAAAAATAAAGAGGCAGGTTGAAACCAGTCAGGTCCCTTCTAATTAGCAACTTTCAAATGCTGCTTGGGTACAGTGTACAATAGAGAATGGCGGTAAAAATTATCCTGGTCCCCAAGAACAAAGGTAGTGATAATGTGGCAAATTTGCAAAGAAGGGGTACACTAAAAGTGTTGTGAGGGTGCCAGCAGTGTTTTACAGGATGCACTCCAACTCATGCGACTCACAGGGGCACCTTTTATGTCCTTTGCAGGTTAAATCAAATCCCAAACCAATCCTGTCTTCTGTTTGTACCCTTGAGGTATTAGGAATGGCGTGACAGGTATAAGTGCGGTGAGGCCTACCTCTCTGGCCTGGGTATGAGTGGGTAATGTGTGCGCGGTATTCCGCTGTTTTAATTATGTGGGGCAAGGTGGAATCAGAAGGTCCGTGTCTCAACCAGCACATAAGTTCTCAGGTCTCTAAGCAGGATTAAGACCGTCACTCATCCCTAAACCCCTGTAGCCATGTGGGAAAGTATGCATGCAAAGGGACTATTTGCTTACCGGGTTTACTTTATATCGCGGCACCCGGTGTCCTGGAATCAGAAGGCCTAAGGGCAGCGATCCTCCACTTGTCGAGCAGGCAAACAGGCAGACGGTAGGTTACTTGATCCTGACAGTCCCCTCAAATCTTTGATGTTAGGAGCTCCGTGTGCCTGTATATCTCTGATGGCCCACACGATGCTCAGGGGGAACAGGAAAGGCGCGGTTGCGCCCTCTTCGTCTATCTCCCACAATATGTTGAAAATCAAGGTCTCAGGGATTATCTTCGGTTGCGGGACACTTAAAGATGTAATATCCTCCTATATGGGTAGATTTTGAAACATTCTGTGCCTTTTATCGTAGTTGCTATGCCTGAGGGTTCAAGAGCTCTCCTTCTACACAGCCATCTCCCTGCGTGGCTTGGCTCCGCCCCCCGGGGGAACGTTTTTAACGTCAGGCACTATGTTAGACACCTTTTCCAGTCAGGAAGGGCCTTCCCAGTTGTAGGCTGAGCCTCATTTTCGCACCATTACTGCGCAGTTGTTTTTGAGAGCAAGACATGCAGATGCATGTGTGAGGACCTGAAAGTGGTTGGAAAAGTTCCTAGAAGTTGGCAAAGTCACAGCAAAGGCTGTAGCTGGGACTGTATAGGGGTTAAATCTGTAACCGGTTCCGGTTTCGTTATTTTAAGGGTTAAAGCTCTGAAAATTGGTGTGCAATACTTTTAATGCTTTAAGACACTGTGGTGAAATTTTGGTAAATTTTGAACAATTCCTTCATATTTTTTCGCATATTCAGTAATAAAGTGTGCTCTGTTTAAAATTTAAAGAGACAGTAACGGTTTTGTTTTAAAACGGTTTTTGTGCTTTATTGACAAGTTTAAGCCTGTTTAACATGTCTGTGCCTTCAGATAAGCTATGTTCTTTATGTATGAAAGCCAATGTGTCTCCCCTTTCAAAATTGTGTGATAATTGTGCCATAGCGTCCAAACAAAGTAAGGACAGTACTGCCACAGATAGTAAAGTTGCCCAAGATGATTCATCAGATGAAGGGAGTAGACATAGTTCTACATCATCTCCTTCTGTGTCTACGCCAGTTTTGCCCACGCAGGAGGCCCCTAGTACTTCTAGCGCGCCAATGCTTATTACCATGCAACAATTGACGGCTGTAATGGATAACTCTATAGCTAATATTTTATCCAAAATGCCTGCATATCAGAGAAAGCGAGATTGCTCTGTTTTAAACACTGAAGAGCAGGAGGGCGCTGATGATAATGTTTCTGCCATACCCTCACACCAATCTGAAGGGGCCATGAGGGAGGTTTTGTCAGATGGGGAAATTTCAGATTCAGAAAAAATTTCTCAACAGGCTGAACCTGATGTTGTGACATTTAAATTTAAACTAGAACATCTCCGCGCACTGGAGGTGTTATCTACTCTGGATGATTGTGACAACTTGGTCATTCCAGAAAAATTATGCAAGATTGACAAGTTCCTAGAGGTTCCGGTGCACCCCAACGCTTTTCCTATACCCAAGCGGGTGGCGGACATAGTGAATAAGGAGTGGGAGAAGCCCGGCATACCTTTTGTTCCCCCTCCTATATTTAAGAAATTATTTCCTATGGTCGACCCCACAAAGGACTTATGGCAGACAGTCCCTAAGGTCGAGGGGGCAGTTTCTACTTTAAACAAGCGCACTACTATTCCTATTGAGGATAGTTGTGCTTTCAAAGATCCTATGGATAAAAAATTGGAGGGTTTGCTTAAAAAGATTTTTGTACAGCAAGGTTACCTTCTACAACCCATTTCGTGCATTGTTCCTGTCACTACAGCAGCGTGGTTCTGGTTCGAGGAACTAGAAAATCGCTTAGTAGAGAGACTCCATATGAGGAGGTTATGGACAGAGTTCACGCACTTAAGTTGGCTAACTCTTTTGTTTTGGATGCCGCTTTGCAATTAGCTAGATTAGCGGCGAAAAATTCAGGGTTTGCAATTGTGGCGCGCAGAGCGCTTTGGCTAAAGTCTTGGTCAGCGGATGTATCATCCAAGACAAAATTGCTTAACATTCCCTTCAAGGGTAAAACTCTCTTTGGACCAGAATTGAAAGAGATTATCTCAGACATCACTGGGGGAAAGGGCCACGCCCTCCCACAAGATAGGCCTTTCAAGGCCTAGAATAAGTCTAATTTTCGTTCCTTTCGTAATTTCAGGAAAGGACCGGCCTCTAATTCTGCATCCTCTAGGCAAGAGGGTAATGCTTCACAGCCCAAGCCAGCCTGGAAACCGATGCAAGGCTGGAACAAGGGTAAGCAGACCAAGAAGCCTGCTACCGCTAACAAAACAGCATGAAGGAGTAGCCCCCGATCCGGGTCCGGATCTTGTGGGGGGCAGACTCTCTCTCTTTGCCCAGGCTTGGGCAAGAGATGTTCAGGATCCCTGGGCGCTAGAAATAGTTTCTCAGGGTTATCTTCTGGAATTCAATTTCAAGGAACTACCCCCAAGGGGAAGGTTCCACATGTCTCACTTATCCTCAAACCAAATAAAGAGACAGGCGTTCTTACATTGTGTAGAAGACCTGTTAAAGATGGGAGTGATACGCCCAGTTCCAATGACGGAACAAGGAATGGGATTTTACTCAAATCTGTTCATAGTTCCCAAAAAAGAGGGAACCTTCAGACCAATTCTAGATTTAAAGATCCTAAACAAGTTTCTCAGGGTACCATCGTTCAAAATGGAAACCATTCGAACGATTCTACCCACTATCCAGGAAGGTCAATTTATGACTACCGTGGATCTAAAGGATGCGTACCTACATATTCCTATCCACAAAGAACATCATCAGTTCCTAAGGTTCGCCTTTCTGGACAAACATTACCAGTTTGTGGCCCTCCCATTCGGATTAGCCACTGCTCCAAGGATTTTCACAAGGTACTCGGGTCCCTTCTAGCGGTTCTAAGACCGAGGGGCATTGCAGTAGTACCATACTTGGACGACATTCTAATACAAGCGTCGTCTCTTTCAAAAGCAAAGGCTCATACAGACATCGTTCTGGCCTTTCTCAGATCTCACGGATGGAAGGTGAACATAGAAAAGAGTTCTCTGTCTCCGTCAACAAGAGTTCCCTTCTTGGGAACAATAATAGATTCCTTAGAAATGAGGATTTTCTCCAACATAGGTGTGTCCGGTCCACGGCGTCATCCTTACTTGTGGGATATTCTCCTCCCCAACAGGAAATGGCAAAGAGCCCAGCAAAGCTGGTCACATGATCCCTCCTAGGCTCCGCCTACCCCAGTCATTCTCTTTGCCGTTGTACAGGCAACATCTCCACGGAGATGGCTTAGAGTTTTTTAGTGTTTAACTGTAGTTTTTATTATTCAATCAAGAGTTTGTTATTTTAAAATAGTGCTGGTATGTACTATTTACTCAGAAACAGAAAAGAGATGAAGATTTCTGTTTGTATGAGGAAAATGATTTTAGCAACCGTTACTAAAATCCATGGCTGTTCCACACAGGACTGTTGAGAGGAATTAACTTCAGTTGGGGGAACAGTGAGCAGTCTCTTGCTGCTTGAGGTATGACACATTCTAACAAGACAATGTAATGCTGGAAGCTGTCATTTTCCCTATGGGATCCGGTAAGCCATGACTTTTTCTGGGCTAAATCGATTCATTATTAACACATATTTAGCCTTGAGGAATCATTTAATCTGGGTATTTTGATAAGATTATATCGGCAGGCACTGTTTTAGACACCTTATTCTTAGGGGCTTTCCCAAATCATAGGCAGAGCCTCATTTTCGCGCCGGTGTTGCGCACTTGTTTTTGAGAGGCATGACATGCAGTCGCATGTGTGAGGAGCTCTGATACATAGAAAAGACTTTCTGAAGGCGTCATTTGGTATCGTATTCCCCTTTGGGCTTGGTTGGGTCTCAGCAAAGCAGATACCAGGGACTGTAAAGGGATTAAAGTTAAAAACGGCTCCGGTTCCGTTATTTTAAGGGTTAAAGCTTCCAAATTTGGTGTGCAATACTTTTAAGGCTTTAAGACACTGTGGTGAAATTTTGGTGAATTTTGAACAATTCCTTCATATTTTTTCGCAATTGCAGTAATAAAGTGTGTTCAGTTTAAAATTTAAAGTGACAGTAACGGTTTTATTTTAAAACGTTTTTTGTACTTTGTTATCAAGTTTATGCCTGTTTAACATGTCTGAACTACCAGATAGACTGTGTTCTGAATGTGGGGAAGCCAGAGTTCCTTCTCATTTAAATAAATGTGATTTATGTGACAATGACAATGATGCCCAAGATGATTCCTCAAGTGAGGGGAGTAAGCATGGTACTGCATCATTCCCTCCTTCGTCTACACGAGTCTTGCCCACTCAGGAGGCCCCTAGTACATCTAGCGCGCCAATACTCCTTACTATGCAACAATTAACGGCTGTAATGGATAATTCTGTCAAAAACATTTTAGCCAAAATGCACACTTATCAGCGTAAGCGCGACTGCTCTGTTTTAGATACTGAAGAGCATGACGACGCTGATAATAATGGTTCTGAAGGGCCCCTAAACCAGTATGATGGGGCCAGGGAGGTTTTGTCTGAGGGAGAAATTACTGATTCAGGGAACATTTCTCAACAAGCTGAACCTGATGTGATTACGTTTAAATTTAAGTTGGAACATCTCCGCATTCTGCTTAAGGAGGTATTATCCACTCTGGATGATTGTGACAAGTTGGTCATCCCAGAGAAACTATGTAAAATGGACAAGTTCCTAGAGGTCCCGGGGCTCCCAGAAGCTTTTCCTATACCCAAGCGGGTGGCGGACATTGTAAATAAAGAATGGGAAAGGCCTGGTATTCCTTTCGTCCCTCCCCCCATATTTAAAAAATTGTTTCCTATGGTCGACCCCAGAAAGGACTTATGGCAGACAGTCCCCAAGGTCGAGGGAGCGGTTTCCACTTTAAACAAACGCACCACTATACCCATAGAAGATGGTTGTGCTTTCAAAGATCCTATGGATAAAAAATTAGAAGGTTTACTTAAAAAGATGTTTGTTCAGCAGGGTTACCTTCTACAACCAATTTCATGCATTGTCCCTGTCGCTACAGCCGCGTGTTTCTGGTTCGATGAGCTGGTAAAGGCGGTCGATAGTGATTCTCCTCCTTATGAGGAGATTATGGACAGAATCAATGCTCTCAAATTGGCTAATTCTTTCACCCTAGACGCCACTTTGCAATTGGCTAGGTTAGCGGCTAAGAATTCTGGGTTTGCTATTGTGGCGCGCAGAGCGCTTTGGTTGAAATCTTGGTCAGCTGATGCGTCTTCCAAGAACAAGCTACTTAACATTCCTTTCAAGGGGAAAACGCTGTTTGGCCCTGACTTGAAAGAGATTATCTCTGATATCACTGGGGGTAAGGGCCACGCCCTTCCTCAGGATCGGTCCTTTCAAGGCCAAAAATAAACCTAATTTTCGTCCCTTTCGTAGAAACGGACCAGCCCAAAGTGCTACGTCCTCTAAGCAAGAGGGTAATACTTCTCAAGCCAAGCCAGCTTGGAGACCAATGCAAGGCTGGAACAAGGGAAAGCAGGCCAAGAAACCTGCCACTGCTACCAAGACAGCATGAAATGTTGGCCCCCGATCCGGGACCGGATCTGGTGGGGGGCAGACTCTCTCTCTTCGCTCAGGCTTGGGCAAGAGATGTTCTGGATCCTTGGGCGCTAGAAATAGTCTCCCAAGGTTATCTTCTGGAATTCAAGGGGCTTCCCCCAAGGGGGAGGTTCCACAGGTCTCAATTGTCTTCAGACCATATAAAGAGACAGGCATTCTTACATTGTGTAGAAGACCTGTTAAAAATGGGAGTGATTCATCCTGTTCCATTAGGAGAACAAGGGATGGGGTTCTACTCCAATCTGTTCATAGTTCCCAAAAAAGAGGGAACGTTCAGACCAATCTTAGATCTCAAGATCTTAAACAAGTTTCTCAAGGTTCCATCGTTCAAAATGGAAACCATTCGAACAATTCTTCCTTCCATCCAGGAAGGTCAATTCATGACCACGGTGGATTTAAAGGATGCGTATCTACATATTCCTATCCACAAGGAACATCATCGGTTCCTAAGGTTCGCATTCCTGGACAAGCATTACCAGTTCGTGGCGCTTCCTTTCGGATTAGCCACTGCTCCAAGGATTTTCACAAAGGTACTAGGGTCCCTTCTAGCTGTGCTAAGACCAAGGGGCATTGCTGTAGTACCTTACTTGGACGACATTCTGATTCAAGCGTCGTCCCTTCCTCAAGCAAAGGCTCACACGGACATCGTCCTGGCCTTTCTCAGATCTCATGGATGGAAAGTGAACGTGGAAAAGAGTTCTCTATCTCCGTCAACAAGGGTTCCCTTCTTGGGAACAATAATAGACTCCTTAGAAATGAGGATTTTTCTGACAGAGGCCAGAAAAACAAAACTTCTAGACTCTTGTCGGATACTTCATTCCGTTCCTCTTCCTTCCATAGCGCAGTGCATGGAAGTGATAGGTTTGATGGTAGCGGCGATGGACATAGTTCCTTTTGCGCGCATTCATCTAAGACCATTACAACTGTGCATGCTCAGTCAGTGGAATGGGGACTATACAAACTTGTCTCCGAGGATACAAGTAAATCAGAGGACCAGAGACTCACTCCGTTGGTGGCTGTCCCTGGACAACCTGTCACAAGGGATGACCTTCCGCAGACCAGAGTGGGTCATTGTCACGACCGACGCCAGTTTGATGGGCTGGGGCGCGGTCTGGGGATCCCTGAAAGCTCAGGGTCTTTGGTCTCGGGAAGAATCTCTTCTACCGATAAATATTCTGGAACTGAGAGCGATATTCAATGCTCTCAAGGCTTGGCCTCAGCTAGCGAGGGCCAAGTTCATACGGTTTCAATCAGACAACATGACAACTGTTGCGTACATCAACCATCAGGGGGGAACAAGGAGTTCCCTGGCGATGGAAGAAGTGACCAGAATCATTCTATGGGCGGAGTCTCACTCCTGCCACCTGTCTGCTATCCACATCCCAGGAGTGGAAAATTGGGAAGCGGATTTTCTGAGTCGTCAGACATTGCATCCGGGGGAGTGGGAACTCCATCCGGAAATCTTTGCCCAAGTCACTCAACTGTGGGGCATTCCAGACATGGATCTGATGGCCTCTCGTCAGAACTTCAAAGTTCCTTGCTACGGGTCCAGATCCAGGGATCCCAAGGCGGCTCTAGTGGATGCACTAGTAGCACCTTGGACCTTCAAACTAGCTTATGTATTCCCGCCGTTTCCTCTCATCCCCAGGCTGGTAGCCAGGATCAATCAGGAAAGGGCGTCGGTGATCTTGATAGCTCCTGCGTGGCCACGCAGGACTTGGTATGCAGATCTGGTGAATATGTCATCGGCTCCACCATGGAAGCTACCTTTGAGACGAGACCTTCTTGTTCAAGGTCCGTTCGAACATCCGAATCTGGTCTCACTCCAGCTGACTGCTTGGAGATTGAACGCTTGATCTTATCGAAGCGAGGGTTCTCTGATTCTGTTATCGATACTCTTGTTCAGGCCAGAAAGCCTGTAACTAGAAAGATTTACCACAAAATTTGGAAAAAATATATCTGTTGGTGTGAATCTAAAGGATTCCCTTGGGACAAGGTTAAGATTCCTAAGATTCTATCCTTCCTTCAAGAAGGATTGGAAAAAGGATTATCTGCAAGTTCCCTGAAGGGACAGATTTCTGCCTTGTCTGTGTTACTTCACAAAAAGCTGGCAGCTGTGCCAGATGTTCAAGCCTTTGTTCAGGCTCTGGTTAGAATCAAGCCTGTTTACAAACCTTTGACTCCTCCTTGGAGTCTCAACTTAGTTCTTTCAGTTCTTCAGGGGGTTCCGTTTGAACCCTTACATTCCGTTGATATTAAGTTATTATCTTGGAAAGTTTTGTTTTTGGTTGCAATTTCTTCTGCTAGAAGAGTTTCAGAATTATCTGCTCTGCAGTGTTCTCCTCCTTATCTGGTGTTCCATGCAGATAAGGTGGTTTTACGTACTAAACCTGGTTTTCTTCCAAAAGTTGTTTCTAACAAAAACATTAACCAGGAGATTATCGTACCTTCTCTGTGTCCGAAACCAGTTTCAAAGAAGGAACGTTTGTTGCACAATTTGGATGTTGTTCGCGCTCTAAAATTCTATTTAGATGCTACAAAGGATTTTAGACAAACATCTTCCTTGTTTGTTGTTTATTCCGGTAAAAGGAGAGGTCAAAAAGCAACTTCTACCTCTCTCTCTTTTTGGATTAAAAGCATCATCAGATTGGCTTACGAGACTGCCGGACGGCAGCCTCCCGAAAGAATCACAGCTCATTCCACTAGGGCTGTGGCTTCCTTCAAGAACGAGGCTTCTGTTGATCAGATATGTAGGGCAGCGACTTGGTCTTCACTGCACACTTTTACCAAATTTTACAAGTTTGATACTTTTGCTTCTTCTGAGGCTATTTTTGGGAGAAAGGTTTTGCAAGCCGTGGTGCCTTCCATCTAGGTGACCTGATTTGCTCCCTCCCATCATCCGTGTCCTAAAGCTTTGGTATTGGTTCCCACAAGTAAGGATGACGCCGTGGACCGGACACACCTATGTTGGAGAAAACAGAATTTATGTTTACCTGATAAATTACTTTCTCCAACGGTGTGTCCGGTCCACGGCCCGCCCTGGTTTTTTAATCAGGTCTGATAATTTATTTTCTTTAACTACAGTCACCACGGTATCATATGGTTTCTCCTATGCAAATATTCCTCCTTAACGTCGGTCGAATGACTGGGGTAGGCGGAGCCTAGGAGGGATCATGTGACCAGCTTTGCTGGGCTCTTTGCCATTTCCTGTTGGGGAGGAGAATATCCCACAAGTAAGGATGACGCCGTGGACCGGACACACCGTTGGAGAAAGTAATTTATCAGGTAAACATAAATTCTGTTTTCCTGACAGATGTCAGAAAGTCAAAGCTTCTAAGCGCTTGTCAAGTTCTCCATTCTGTTCCACGTCCTTCCATAGCTCAGTGCATGGAAGTAGTAGGGTTGATGGTTGCAGCAATGGACATAGTTCCTTTTGCGCGAATTCATCTAAGACCATTACAACTGTGCATGCTGAAACAGTGGAATGGGGACTATACAGACTTGTCTCCAGTAATTCAAGTAGATCAGAAGACCAGAGATTCACTCCGTTGGTGGCTAACCCTGGACCACCTATCCAAGGGAATGAGCTTCCGCAGACCAGAGTGGGTCATCGTCACGACCGACGCCAGTCTAGTGGGCTGGGGCGCGGTCTGGGAATCCCTGAAAACTCAGGGAATATGGTCTCGGGAAGAGTCTCTTCTCCCGATAAACATTCTGGAATTAAGAGCGATATTCAATGCTCTCAGGGCCTGGCCTCAGCTTGCAAAGGCCAGATTCATAAGATTCCAATCAGACAACATGACGACTGTTGCGTATATCAATCATCAGGGGGGAACAAGGAGTTCCCTGGCGATGAAAGAAGTGACCAAAATAATACAATGGGCGGAGAATCACTCCTGCCATCTATCTGCGATCCACATCCCAGGTGTGGAAAACTGGGAAGCGGATTATCTGAGTCGTCAGACATTCCATCCGGGGGAGTGGGAACTCCACCCGGAGATTTTTGCCCAGTTGACTCAATTATGGGGCATTCCAGACATGGATCTGATGGCGTCTCGTCAGAACTTCAAGGTTCCTTGTTACGGGTCCAGATCCAGGGATCCCAAGGCGACTCTAGTGGATGCACTAGTAGCGCCTTGGACCTTCAACCTAGCTTATGTGTTCCCACCGTTTCCTCTCATTCCCAGGCTGGTAGCCAGGATCAAACAGGAGAGGGCCTCGGTGATCTTGATAGCTCCTGCGTGGCCACGCAGGACTTGGTATGCAGACCTGGTGAATATGTCATCGGTTCCACCATGGAAGCTACCTTTGAGACAGGACCTTCTTGTTCAGGGTCCATTCGAACATCCAAATCTGGTCTCCCTCCAGCTGACGGCTTGGAGATTGAACGCTTGATTCTATCAAAGCGTGGGTTTTCAGATTCTGTGATAGATACTCTGGTTCAGGCCAGAAAACCGGTAACTAGAAAGATTTACCATAAAATATGGAAAAGATATATCTGCTGGTGTGAATCCAAGGGATTCCCATGGAATAAGATAAAAATTCCTAAGATTCTTTCCTTTCTGCAAGAAGGTTTGGATAAAGGATTATCTGCGAGTTCTCTAAAGGGACAGATTTCTGCTTTATCTGTCTTACTACACAAACGACTGGCAGCTATGCCAGATGTTCAAGCATTTGTTCAGGCTCTGGTTAGGATCAAGCCTGTTTACAGACCTTTGACTCCTCCTTGGAGTTTAAATCTAGTTCTTTCAGTTCTTCAAGGGGTTCCGTTTGAACCTCTACATTCCATAGATATTAAGTTGTTATCTTGGAAAGTTTGGTTTTTGGTTGCTATTTCTTCTGCTAGAAGAGATTCAGAGTTATCTGCTCTGCAGTGTTCTCCGCCCTATCTGGTGTTCCATGCAGATAAGGTGGTTTTGCGTACTAAGCCTGGTTTTCTTCCAAAGGTTGTTTCTAACAAAAATATTAACCAGGAGATAGTTGTACCTTCTTTGTGTCCGAATCCAGTTTCAAAGAAGGAACATTTGTTACACAATTTGGATGTAGTCCGTGCTCTAAAATTTTATTTAGAAGCTACAAAAGATTTCAGACAAACATCTTCTCTGTTTGTCGTCTATTCTGGTAAAAGGAGAGGTCAAAAAGCGACTTCTATCTCTCTTTCCTTTTGGCTTAAAAGCATCATCCGATTGGCTTACGAGACTGCCGGACGGCAGCCTCCTGAAAGAATCACAGCTCACTCAACTAGGGCTGTGGCTTCCACATGGGCCTTCAAGAACGAGGCTTCTGTTGATCAGATATGTAAGGCAGCGACTTGGTCTTCACTGCACACTTTTGCCAAATTTTACAAATTTGATACTTTTGCTTCTTCGGAGGCTATTTTTGGGAGAAAGGTTTTGCAAGCCGTGGTGCCTTCCGTTTAGGTAACCTGATTTGCTCCCTCCCTTCATCCGTGTCCTAAAGCTTTGGTATTGGTTCCCACAAGTAAGGATGACGCCGTGGACCGGACACACCAATGTTGGAGAAAACAGAATTTATGCTTACCTGATAAATTACTTTCTCCAAGTGTGTGTTTGGTCCACGGCCCGCCCTGGTTTTTTTAATCAGGTCTGATGAATTATTTTCTCTAACTACAGTCACCACGGTACCATATGGTTTCTCCTATATTTTTCCTCCTGTCCGTCGGTCGAATGACTGGGGTGGGCGGAGCCTAGGAGGGACTATATGGCCAGCTTTGCTGGGACTCTTTGCCATTTCCTGTTGGGGAAGAGATATTCCCACAAGTAAGGATGACGCCGTGGACCGGACACACCGTTGGAGAAAGTAATTTATCAGGTAAGCATAAATTCTGTTGTTTACCATCACTTTTAAAAAATTCTCTATTTTCCTTTAAAGTAATATTTTCATTTTCTTAAAGGGACACTCAAGTCAAAACAAACTTTTATGATTCAGGTAGAGCGTGCAGTTTTAAGACACTTTCCAATTTACTTCCATTATCAAATTTTGTCTTTTTATATTCACACTTTCTAGGGAACAAAATCCTACTGAGCATGTTCACAAGCTCACAGAGTATAGGTTTTCTAGACTGTGATTGGTTGATGTCTGTCACATGATACAGGGGGCCGGAAAATTGGAGAGAAAAAAAATTGTCAGAAAAAAAAAAATACTGGCTTATTTGAAATTTAGAGTAGGTGTTTTTGCATTGTCTTTTTATTATGCACTTGATAATTATGTAATTCTACTGCATTAAGTAGTCCTTTAACAGAATAGTAAGTAGCATGTAGTTCTCCTTAATTTTGGATTATCCTGAAGCCTGGGTCACTATAAGATGATTCCTTATTCTTTTACACAATGAGCCATACAAAATATTTATTCTGTCATTTTACTTTACAGTAAGCACTGCGGATGTTGATACTTGACACAATTAGGACACATCATTTTGTCTCCAGTTTTCTTCTTAATATGTCTGTGTTGCCTAATACGTAAGCTGTAATACTCAGTATAACAATGCCGGCTGTTGCATTGGTTCAAGATCTGAGGGTTTATTTTTTTCTCCCCTAACATCTGCTATATGTCTAAGATTTTTTCTACTTTAAAAGGAAAAGTTGGATCACGGCACAGAAAGCAGGAATGCCTGGAGGCCAGTGGTTTAGGAAGCAATTGCATTTGACATTACTGAGGATAATAAGCAATTGTACGGAGATATATTGATAGACCATAAGAGGACTTATTTTTTATTGGTCTTTTCATGTACATATATGTATATTTGTTTTGTTAAAGACCATCCTACACGTCCAGAATAAATTACTATTATAATGTGCTAATGTAGTTGAAGTTTTACTTGAAGTTCTTTTAGCACTTAGGCTCCTTTAGTGCTAGAAAATATTGTTAAAGGGACATATTAATTAAACAATTTTTTTAGTGTGTCACTTTTGCATTACTGATCCTAACTATTTGTATATCCGCTACAGAGGGGTTAAACACATATGTAAGGTCCCTCTTGGGAGCCACAAACACTGTAATGCCCAAGTAGGAAACCACTATTGAGCTAAGCAGGAGCGGCAGTCACATGTACCATCCAGTCACCATCTGTTTCCTGTTCAGGACTTACAATGCTTTCAGACTCCCAAGCAAGATTTTAAAGATGTATTTAATCCATTTGTCTCTAGGTCAAACAAATATATATATATATATATATATATATATATACAGTCCTCCAAGAAGCAGACACTCGCTGGCGTTTCATACTGACTTTAATTACATCAAAGAATCAAACAGTGAACGTTTTCGGGCTTACGCCCGTCCTCAAACTTGATAATAACAATGTGTACTTACCACCCCTATATATGTGGTAAGTACACATTGTTATAATCAAGTTTGAGGACGGGCGTAAGCCCGAAAAACGTTCACTGTTTGATTCTTTGATGTAATTAAAGTCAGTTTGAAACGCCAGCGAGTGCCTGCTTCTTGGAGGACTGTATGTAATATTTGGTGGGCACCCTGGGAGCTGCAACGTCAAGTGAGTGCTGGGTTCCTGTGGAATATTGTATATATATATATATATATATATATATATATATATATATATATATATATATATATGTTGCTGTATTTTGCCCGGAATCGACTTCACCCATCAGTGATTTAAACCTTTTCCCAGCTCATGAGTAGCAATAACTATGAAACAGTCTGTCCTGGGATGGTTATGTATCACTGCACTAACCAAAGCTAAGTTTATAAGCTGTGTGAACAGTGATACTTTGGCATAAAGGGAATCTGCTGAAAAGCAGACTTGAAGTAAAAAGGTGTGTCATTGTGAACCTAATTTGTATATCTTACCAAGAATCCTTTGCTGCATTGGAAACAATGTAATTCAGAGGTTTTCTGTGGGAAAAACAAGCCTTCTGGCCTGTCTAGATTTGTTAATGAACTACACAATGAGTTATTTTCTCTATATTTTGTGCGTAGTAGAGGATTTTAAACTCACCTTTTACCTCCAATAATTTAAAATGTTTTATTTTGCCCGGAATCAACTTCACCCAGCAGTGATTTAAACCTTTTCCCAGCTGATGAGTAGCAATAACTACGAAACAGTCAGTCCTGGGATGGTTATGAATCACTGCACTAACCCTAGCTAAGTTTATAAGCTGTGTGAACAGTGATACTTTAGCATAAAGGGAATCTGCTGAAAAGCAGACTTGAAGTAAAAAGGTGTGTCATTGTGAGCCTAATTTGTATATCTTACCCAGAATCCTTTGCTGCATTGGACACAATGTAATTCAGAGGTTTTCTGTGGGAAAAACAAGCCTTCTGGCCTGTCTAGATTTGTTAATGAACTACATACACAATGAGTCTTTCTCTCTCTCTCTCATTAATTGAAAAGCATACGTAAATAGGCTCAGGAGCAGCTATGCACTACTGGGAGCTAGCTACTGATTGGTGATAGATATGTTCAGCTACTTCCCAGTAATATGCTGTTGCTGTGGAGCAGATTTCAATTATGTGTTTAACACAGGAGTGTTTGCAACAATGAACGTTTAAAGGGATATGAAACCCAAAAATGTTTCTTCATGTTTAAGATAGAGCATGCAATTTTAAGCAACTTTATCATTTACTCCAATTATCAATTTGTTTACTTGGTATCTTTATTTGAAAATCAGGAATGTAAGCTTAAAAGCCGGCCCATTTTTGATTCAGTACTTGGGTAGTGCTTGCTGATTGGTGGTTAAATGTAGCCACCAATCGCTACCCAGTGTGCTGAACCAAAAATGGACCTAAGCTTATATCCTAGCTTTTCAAATAAAGATACCAAGAGAACGAAGCAAATTTGAAAATAGGAGTAAATTAGAAAGTTGCTTTAAATTGCATGCTCTATCTGAATCATGAAAGAAAAAATGGTCCCTTTAAACTTGTGCCAGGTCATACAAAGCAGTTGATGTGCTTTGTCTGCAAGTGGGAGCTAAATACATATGTTTTAGCATACAAACAATTACAGAATTGTTTAGGAAAGAAGATAATACACTTTTAAATAAAAAAAGTTGTTTTTGTATTTTTGTGTAATAACAGAAAGTCTGTGTTTGTATTTTTGTGTATTACCATTAATACGTTGTACTGTCATTTTTTTAAACGTATTCATATTTTTTCTACCATTTTAGAAACCATTTTGACATCACTTAATGCAGAATGTAATTAGTTATATACTAACAGAAATAAAGCCAACTAGGCATGGTTGAAATGTAGTTATTTGGCATTTGTTTACTAAACAAATGTGGAATATGGCCGTAGGCTTTGGCATTGGGCTATTTTTGTCGTTGGATCTAGTAGAGTCAAAGTACAACACACAAATATCTGGATTTTGAATATGGCACGTGTTAAAATAAACACCAGTGTGCGACCTAACAGGAATAATATGCACACTGCTGCAAACTATAATTCCTAGCAGAAATCCAGCTTCATCTCTTATTGCTACTGTAAGCAAGTTTTTTTATTGCACTTGTCACAGTATCGGTGACATCAGAAGGAATCCCATGCATGTGCAATGAAAGCAGCAGGAAGTGTGCAAGCAAGGGCATGTCAGATGGCTGAGCATCATGGGAAATGTAGTTCCAAAACCTTCCAAGTTTGAGGATGTCTGTTGTAGACGAACGTATACATAGGGGACAATAGGGCTTGGTGAGTAGCTGCAAAAGGTCATAATGTCATTTAACATTTTACCCCTCACTAGTGTTTTAGATTTTGGTTATACAGTTAATCATGTAAACACATGCTAAAATAAATATAAATAATAATAAAAAAAAATTCAGTGCACAACGTCCCCTTTGAACAAAATTTAATAAAAATTCAAATAAAAATACAATCACATTTATTAGAAAGGGGTAATCTATATGCCTGTAACAGGTCATCCAAAAGGCCTGAAGACCCCCCAAGAGCCATTATTTTAAAGTCCATAAGTCCCTCTTTAAAATAAAGCCTGTATATCAGTTTTAATAACCAGGTGATCGCTGAGGTAATAATGATCATCTGGCCTGCATAAATGTGTATGTATTTAAACAGAAGCTCATGGGAGTTCCTATGTGCACATCAGTTACATAACTATGCCAAAAGGCCTTATTTATATTAGGTTAGCCCCTTCTTTTGACTATAGAGTTTATTAAAATGTCATTTTTATTTTATTTTTCACACTTTTTATTGCTGGTTTCTTATACATCATGATATATAAATAAAATAATGGCATATTTGAATCTGCGGGGGTGTTAAAAAAAAAAAAAGATTTATAATATATGTGGGTTTACTGAAAAATGGCCTACAGTAGGGCCTAAATATGATCAGCATCTAAAAACTGCAAAACAGCTCAGCATAGGGGTGTAAATGGCTCAGCAGAAATTACATGCTCTATCTGAATTATGAAACAAACATTTTGGGTTTTATGTCACTTTAAGTTTAAGCTGGTAAAATGTATAGTAAAAATTACAGGAAGTGCGTGATTGTGTACAACTGAGTCATGTGACTCTTGAGCTCACTGGCTAACAGTGGCAACGCTCATGCACGTGAATTTACCATGGAGTCAGCTCTGATTGGCTAAAATGCAAGTCTTTCAAAAGAACTGAAATACGGGGGCAGTCTGCTGAGGATTAGATACAAGGTAATTACAGAGTTAAAACGTGTATAATTATAACTGTTGGTTATGCAAAACTAGGGAATTGGTTATTAAGGGAGTATCTATCTTTTAAAACAACAAAAATTCTGGTGTTGACTGTCCCTTTAAGTAATAAACACAAACATGCAACGTTTCCGACCCATATCCTTAATCATGCACCAATAATTGAAGAGTTTATTTACGCCATAAACACAAACATGCAACGTTTCGGACCCATGTCCTTAATCATGCATGAGCTTGGCAGATTGCACACCCTGTATCTAACTGAGTGCTGAATAGCTTTTATATTGAGAGGTAAAACAGTGTTGGTTATGTAAAACTGGGGAATGGTTAATATAGTGATTGTCTATCATTTTAAACAAAGAAAAATTCAAGTAGACTTTCTTTAAGTGCATCAACTATTTTAGTTGAATATAGAGACGTGTATCAAACAATTTACATTACTGCACAAAGAATGTCTTGTTCTTATGGTTTCAGTGATGTTAATCTTCCCTCTCCATCCCACAAAGCTGAGGGTTACTTATCTAACATCCACATTGAACAATTCTTGAAATCATTATGGACACAGACAGTGGAACAAAAGGAAACAAAATAAGATTATACTAGATAATATTAAACGTAAGATTAACTGGAACTGACTTTGGGTTAGATTACGAGTGGAGCGCAAACAGTAACGCGCAAGCAAAAAAAAAGGGTTCATTGCAGCTGTTTGCGCGTGTCCAGTTTATCGGTCATATTACAAGTTGAAAGAAAATGAGATCGCTTGAGCGCAATTGAAGTTAACATGTGTTGGATTAGCACCTCCTCAGAGCTCTGGTTAACTGTTTTGTGAAAAAGTGTCACAAAAGACACCAAAAAAACATTACAAAGTACAGTTACACTCATAATAAAAAGTATTTTAAAGAAAAATATTGCACAAAAAGTTATAAGGGCTCAAAGATATTTAGATAAATACATATACAAGATGTATTCATATACAAGATATATGCATACATATATATATATGTGTATATATATATATATATATATATATATATATACAAAGTTCTGTAGAAAACGGCACACACCAATCTAAACAACCACCTGGTGCTCTGCCACACAATAGTATAGCCAAGAGAGTGATGATTCCCACGGACGGTCTCAGTGATATCCAGAAACTCTGCACAGCAGGTTTTTTATCAATCCGTTTTAATGGTGATAACAAACAGAAACCAAACGTTTCGGCTCTCACAGGAGCCTTTGTCAATGGTAGCCAAACCGGACATTAAAACGGATTGATAAAAAACCTGCTGTGCCTGCTGTGTGGAGTTTCTGGATATCACGGAGACCGTCCGTGGGAATAATCACTCTCTTGGCTATATATATATGCGTGTGTGTGTGTGTGTGTATATATATATATATATGTATTTACAGACATACAGTATATACACATATAAACAAATAAATACGTATGCATACATATATAGACATACATTTAAGAGCATTGGAGCCCTTTGTAGTTAAAGTGAATGTAAAGTTTAATACTCTTTAAAAACAGGGACACTTTCATTCATTAAACTTTACAATGAAGATTCTTTTTAAAAATACTTAACTTTGCTTTATGGAAAGCAGACTGGCGATCCTCCGCCCGCAGCTCCTGGTGGGAGAAGGAAGCAAGAGAACGAAGAAAAATTGATAATAGGCGAAAATTAGAAAGTTGCTTAAAATTGCATGCTCTATCTAACTCATGAAATAAAAAATGTGGGTTTAGTATCCCTTTAAGTCAAAATGAAACTATTTTTCAGATAGATCATGCAATTTTAAAAACATAACAACATCTTTTCTAATATACGTTTATTATCAAATTTGCTTTGTTCTCTTGGTATCCTCTATGGAAGCTGTGTTTGCAGCAATTTTAAACATTGTTGCTAACTGCAGTTCTATAGGGATAAAGACACATTCATGCTCTTATTAACCTTCCTAAGAGAAAAATTCAAATTTGATAAGATAAATAAATATATATATATATATATATTTAAATTATATGCTCTGATTCATGAAAGTTTTATATTTTGACTTTATTTTCCCTTTAAATCTTGACTGGAGTGTTCCTTTAAATATCGTAAAAATTCAGTATGAAAGATGTCTTAGGTGTATTTTACAATTTGCTTGCCTAAGGAGGAGGACATGACTGATGAACCTTCCTTTGGAATCCTCCACTTGCTTGTTTGTCTGGGGGTATATATCAAGGAATATGTCAGAGCACCACATATGGGACAAGTGTGTCATGTCTATTGGTTTTTTAAATAATAACCACCTTCCACATTTGATAATAGAAGTAAATTAGAAAGTTATTGGAAACTCTATCTGAATCATGAAAAAAAAAAATGGGTTACCTATTCCTTTAAAATAAGGAGTCACTTGACCTATCCCAAATTATGCACTAGTAATCACCTGCACCACTAGACACCAGATATTTTGTTATATAATGAGCTAATTACAAACCCCTATCTCCAGAGGCAAACCTTGTTCAAAACAAGTGATTTCTGCATTTTATTGCCATTTCTAAAATACATGCTGAATTATTTACACATTTTGATGGTTAAATAGAAAATTGTTGAATTATAATTAAAGTGAAGGTAAACTTTGATGAATGAAAGCCCGTTTTTAAAAAATACTATTAAAAACAGGGGCACTTTCATTCATCAAAGTTTACAAAGCAGCCGTTTTTTATTAAAACTTACCTTCTTTGCACAGTCAGAGCAGCTTCCCGCACCCGGAGATCCTCTCTTCACACATCATCAATGACTAATCCAGCTTCCTCCAATCATGGCTTTCCCCCCAGGGTAGTCAATGCCTGAAGCCATGCCGTGATTGGAGGAAGCTGGATTAGTCATTGACAACGTGTGAAGAGAGGATCTCCGGGTGCGGGAAGCTGCTCTGGCTGTGAAAAAAAACAAATGTAAGTTTTTAAACAAAACGGCTGCTTTCTAAACTTTGATGAATGAAAGTGCCCCTGTTTTTAATAGTATTTAAAAAAAACGGGCTTTCATTCATCAAAGTTTACCTTCACTTTAATTTATATTACTTTTTACTTTCTTTGTTTGATTTCTTTGTACCTTGGCAGTGTGTATGACTTGTAAATTATCAAACAGCGTTCAGGCAATCTATTTATGTGTTGTTTATTGCTATACCTCTAAGGAATGTTAATTAACTGTAAAAAAAAAAAAACTTTTCTAAAACTAATTTATGAACTGAATTTTAGTAAACACACATTGTTCTAAACTGTTGACCTTTTGTGAATATAGCCGGCATACTTATTCCACAGCACAATCACAGAGCCAACTAGCATTTTTCTGCTATATATACATTTTCTGAAAAGGGGTTTTCATTCCAAAAAGAAACAAACTCTAAGACTTGCAAATCTTATAGTGATAATCCCTGTTATTAAACACCTTAGCACATTATTGTGCCTAGCTTTTATTTTTTTTAAGTGTGTAAAATATCTCTAAATAAAGTTTTCATTATTTAAAGCCTTGCCAATGTTTTTGTATCTGTCTTGTGAACGTTAGAAAAATATGTGAGGCAGAAAATAAATCCAGAGATCAGTTAAGTGTTAATACACGAGGCTGCCTAAATAACAGAGCCATGGAAACAAAACATATCACTGAAGACCCTGCCAAACATATGACACTTCTCTTCGTCATCAGAAGACTGCAGCATAACTCTCAGAAGAAAATTAAGATTGTGAAAGTCTAGTCCATCCTAAAGTCAAACAGATTATAGGATCATAGACAGCTCGTTTTAATGAAGGAGGATAGTGTCAGTATAATCTAGTTGATTTTCTTGCTGTAACTAATATACAGTATAGATTTAGCTTATTTAGATTTTAGTGAAGCATTTTAGACTGTTGTAAAATAAGGAAATCAGATTTCTCTGCAAGCTCAACCATTTTTAATGGGTTGTGGTCTCAAAGAACAAAACTAGTAGTTTCACATAAAAAATAAACATAAAGGATCAATTGATCATATATTTTATACTCTGCTGTTGGTATAACATGTCTTTGAAAACACAGTAAGGGAAACAATACAGTAGGCTGTCCCTTTTAAATAACATAAATAAACAGCACTTGCTTAACAACCCCCCCCCCCCACCTCCAGAAATGCACTCTTGTGCTTAAAGGGACAGTCAGATAGAGAATGTAATTTTAAACAATTTTCAAATTCACTTTTAGCACCAATTTTGCTTTGTTCTTGGTATTCTTAGTTGAAAGCTAAACCTAAGAGGTTCATATGCTAATTTCTAAGCCCTTGAAGGCCGCCTCTTCTCTCAGGGCATTTTGACAGTTTTTCACAACTAGGGGGTGTTAGTTCATGTGTGTCATATAGATAACACTGTGCTCACGCACGTGGAGTTCAGGTGAGCCAGCTCTGATTGGCTAAAAATGGATGTCTGTCAAAAGAACTGAAATAAGGGGGCAGTTTGCAGAGGATTAGATACAAGATAATCACAGAGGTAAACAGTGTATTTATATAACTGTGTTTATTGTGCAAAATGGGTAATAAAGGGATTATCTATCTTTTTAAACAATAAAACTTCTGGTGTAGACCGTCCCTTTAACACAGGCCCATTGAACCAATCATGAGTGGCATATGTACATAGCCACAAGTGATCTGCTATTTCTATCTTAAGAGACAAACGGCTAGATTTAGAGTTTTGTCGGTAACGACCCGCGTAGCTAACGCTGTCATTTTTTCACCTAACACCTGCAAAAAAGAAGCATTCAGCTCTTAACGCAGCCCCATTGTTTCCTATGGGGAAACAGTTTCTAAGTCTGCACCTAACACCCTAACATGTACCCCGAGTCTAAACACCCCTAACCTTACACTTATTAACCTCTAATCTGCCGCCCCCGCTATCGCTGACCCCCTGCATATTATTATTAACCCCTAATCTGCCGCTCCGTACACCGCCGCAACCTACATTATACCTATGTACCCCTAATCTGCTGCCCCTAACACCGCCGACCCCTATATTATATTTATTAACCCCTAATCTGCCCCCCACAATGTCGCCGCCAGCTACCTACAATAATTAACCCCTAATCTGCTGACCGGACCTCACTGCTACTATAATAAATGTATTAACCCCTAATCTGCCTCACTAACCCTATAATAAATAGTATTAACCCCTAATCTGCCCTCCCTAACATCGCTGACACCTAACTTCAAGTATTAACCCCTAATCTGCCGACCGGACCTCACCGCTACTCTAATACATTTATTAACCCCTAAAGCTAATAGCTTTAATTACTATTAATTAATAACTATTTAATAGCTACCTAGTTAAAATAATTACAAAATTACCTGTAAAATAAATCCTAACCTAAATTACAATTAAACCTAACACTACACTATCAATAAATTAATTAAATAAAATACCTACAAATAAATACAAATAAATAAACTAACTAAAGTATAAAAAATAAAAAAAGCTAAGTTACAAAAAATAAAAAAAATTAATTACAAACATAATAAAATAATACAACAATTTTAAGCTAATTACACCTACTCTAAGCCCCCTAATAAAATAACAAAGCCCCCCAAAATAAAAAAATGCCCTACCCTATTCTAAAATTAAAATAGAAAAGCTCTTTTACCTTACCAGCCCTTAAAAGGGCCTTTTGCGGGGCATGCCCCAAAGAATTCAGCTCTTTTGCCTGTAAAAAAAAACATACAATACCCCCCCAACATTACAACCCACCACCCACATACCCCTAATCTAACCCAAACCCCTCTTAAAGCCCCTGAAGATCTTCCTACCTTATCTTCACCACACCAGGTATCACCGATCGGTCCAGGCTCCGAAGTCTTCATCCAAGCCCAAGCGGGGGCTGGAGATCCATCATCCAGTTGAAGTCTTCTATCAAGCGGCAAGAAGAAGTCCAGAAGAGGCTCCAAAGTCTTCATCCTATCCGGGCAAAAGAGGAGATCCGGACCGGCAACCATCTTCATCCAAGCGGCATCTTCTATCTTCATCCGATGACGAGCGGCTCCATCTTGAAGACCTCCGGCGCGGATCCATCCTCTTCTTCCGACGTCCTAAGTCCGAATGAAGGTTCCTTTAAATGACGTCATCCAAGATGGTGTCCCTCGAATTCCGATTGGCTGATAGGATTCTATCAGCCAATCGGAATTAAGGTAGGAAAAATCTGATTGGCTGATGGAATCAGCCAATCAGATTCAAGTTCAATCCGATTGGCTGATCCAATCAGCCAATCAGATTGAGCTCGCATTCTATTGGCTGATCGGAACAGCCAATAGAATGCGAGCTCAATCTGATTGGCTGATTCAATCAGCCAATCAGATTTTCCCTACCTTCATTCCGATTGGCTGATAGAATCCTATCAGCCAGTCGGAATTCGAGGGACGCCATCTTGGATGACGTCATTTAAAGGAACCTTCATTCGGACTTAGGACGTCGGAAGAAGAGGATGGATCCGCGCCGGAGGTCTTCAAGATGGAGCCGCTCGTCATCGGATGAAGATAGAAGATGCCGCTTGGATGAAGATGGTTGCCCGACCGGATCTCCTCTTCTGCCCGGATAGGATGAAGACTTTGGAGCCTCTTCTGGACTTCTTCTTGCAGCTTGATAGAAGACTTCAGCCGGATGATGGATCTCCAGCCCCCGCTTGGGCTTGGATGAAGATTTCGGAGCCTCCTCTGGACGGATCAGTGATACCTGGCGTGGTGAAGATAAGGTAGGAAGATCTTCAGGGGCTTAGTGTTAGGTTTATTTAAGGGGGGTTTGGGTTAGATTAGGGGTATGTGGGTGGTGGGTTGTAATGTTGGGGGGGGGTATTGTGTTTATTTCTCCAACATAGGTGTGTCCGGTCCACGGCGTCATCCTTACTTGTGGGATATTCTCTTCCCCAACAGGAAATGGCAAAGAGCCCAGCAAAGCTGGTCACATGATCCCTCCTAGGCTCCGCCTACCCCAGTCATTCTCTTTGCCGTTGTACAGGCAACATCTCCACGGAGATGGCTTAGAGTTTTTTAGTGTTTAACTGTAGTTTTTCATTATTCAATCAAGAGTTTGTTATTTTCAAATAGTGCTGGTACGTACTATTTACTCAGAAACAGAAAAGAGATGAAGAATTCTGTTTGTATGAGGAAAATGATTTTAGCAACCGTAACTAAAATCCATGGCTGTTCCACACAGGACTGTTGAGAGCAATTAACTTCAGTTGGGGGAACAGTTTGCAGTCTCTTGCTGCTTGAGGTATGACACATTCTAACAAGACGATGTAATGCTGGAAGCTGTCATTTTCCCTATGGGATCCGGTAAGCCATGTTTATTACGATTGTAAATAAGGGCTTCACAAGGGCTTATTTAAACTGTAGACTTTTTCTGGGCTAAATCGATTGATTATTAACACATATTTAGCCTTGAGGAATCATTTTATCTGGGTATTTTGATATAATAATATCGGCAGGCACTGTTTTAGACACCTTATTCTTTAGGGGCTTTCCCCAAGCATAGGCAGAGTCTCATTTTCGCGCCGGTGTTGCGCACTTGTTTTTGAGAAGCATGGCATGCAGTCGCATGTGAGAGGAGCTCTGATACTTATAAAAGACTTCTGAAGGCGTCATTTGGTATCGTATTCCCCTTTGGGTTTGGTTGGGTCTCAGCAAAGCAGATACCAGGGACTGTAAAGGGGTTTAAAGCTTAAAACGGCTCCGGTTCCGTTATTTTAAGGGTTAAAGCTTCCAAAATTGGTGTGCAATATTTTCAAGGCTTTAAGACGCTGTGGTGAAAATTTGGTGAATTTTGAACAATTCCTTCATGTTTTTTCGCAATTGCAGTAATAAAGTGTGTTCAGTTTAAAATTTAAAGTGACAGTAACGGTTTTATTTTAAAACGTTTTTTGTACTTTCTGATCAAGTTTATGCCTGTTTAACATGTCTGAACTACCAGATAGACTGTGTTCTGAATGTGGGGAAGCCAGAATTCCTATTCATTTAAATAAATGTGATTTATGTGATAATGACAATGATGCCCAAGATGATTCCTCAAGTGAGGGGAGTAAGCATGGTACTGCATCATTCCCTCCTTCGTCTACACGAGTCTTGCCCACTCAGGAGGCCCCTAGTACATCTAGCGCGCCAATACTCCTTACTATGCAACAATTAACGGCTGTAATGGATAATTCTGTCAAAAACATTTTAGCCAAAATGAACCCTTGTCAGCGTAAGCGTGGCTGCTCTGTTTTAGTTACTGAAGAGCATGACGACGCTGATATTAATATCTCTGAAGGGCCCCTAACCCAATCTGAGGGGGCCAGGGAGGTTTTGTCTGAGGGAGAAATTACTGATTTGGGGAACATTTCTCAGCAGGCTGAATCTGATGTGATTACATTTAAATTTAAATTGGAACATCTCCGCATTTTGCTTAAGGAGGTATTATCCACTCTGGATGATTGTGAAAATTTAGTCATCCCAGAGAAACTATGTAAAATGGACAAGTTCCTAGAGGTGCCGGGGCTCCCAGAAGCTTTTCCTATACCCAAGCGGGTGGCGGACATTGTTAATAAAGAATGGGAAAGGCCCGGTATTCCTTTCGTCCCTCCCCCCATATTTAAAAAATTGTTTCCTATGGTCGACCCCAGAAAGGACTTATGGCAGTCAGTCCCCAAGGTCGAGGGAGCGGTTTCTACTTTAAACAAACGCACCACTATTCCAATAGAGGATAGTTGTGCTTTCAAAGATCCTATGGATAAAAAATTAGAAGGTTTGCTTAAAAAGATGTTTGTTCAGCAGGGTTACCTTCTACAACCCATTTCATGCATTGTCCCTGTCACTACTGCCGCATATTTCTGGTTTGATGAACTGCTCAAGGTGCTCGATAGTGACTCTCCTCCTTATGAGGAGATTATGGACAGAATCAATGCTCTCAAATTGGCTAATTCTTTCACTCTAGACGCCTCTTTGCAATTGGCTAAGTTAGCGGCTAAGAACTCTGGGTTTGCTATTGTGGCGCGCAGAGCGCTTTGGTTGAAATCTTGGTCGGCTGATGCGTCTTCCAAGAACAAGCTACTAAACATTCCTTTCAAGGGGAAAACGTTGTTTGGTCCTGACTTGAAAGAGATTATCTCTGATATCACTGGGGGTAAGGGCCACGCCCTTCCTCAGGATCGGCCTTTCAAGGCAAAAAATAGACCTAATTTTCGTCCCTTTCGTAAAAACGGACCAGCCCAAGGTGCTACGTCCTCTAAGCAAGAGGGTAATACTTCTCAGGCCAAGCCAGCTTGGAGACCAATGCAAGGCTGGAACAAGGGAAAGCAGGCCAAGAAACCTGCCACTGCTACCAAGACAGCATGAAATATTGGCCCCCGATCCGGGACCGGATCTGGTGGGGGGCAGACTCTCTCTCTTCGCTCAGGCTTGGGCAAGAGATGTTCTGGATCCTTGGGCGCTAGAAATAGTCTCCCAGGGTTATCTTCTGGAATTCAAGGGACTTCCCCCAAGGGGGAGGTTCCACAGGTCGCAGTTGTCTTCAGACCACATAAAAAGACAGGCGTTCTTACATTGTGTAGAAGACCTGTTAAAAATGGGAGTGATTCATCCTGTTCCATTAAGAGAACAAGGGATGGGGTTCTACTCCAATCTGTTCATAGTTCCCAAAAAAGAGGGAACGTTCAGACCAATCCTAGATCTCAAGATCTTAAACAAATTTCTCAAGGTCCCATCGTTCAAGATGGAAACCATTCGAACTATCCTTCCTTCCATCCAGGAAGGTCAATTCATGACCACGGTGGATTTAAAGGATGCGTATCTACATATTCCTATCCACAAGGAACATCATCGGTTCCTAAGGTTTGCATTCCTGGACAAACATTACCAGTTCGTGGCGCTTCCTTTCGGATTAGCCACTGCTCCAAGGATTTTCACAAAGGTACTAGGGTCCCTTCTAGCGGTGCTAAGACCAAGGGGCATTGCAGTAGTACCTTACCTGGACGACATTCTGATTCAAGCGTCGTCCCTTCCTCAAGCAAAGGCTCACACGGACATTGTCCTGGCCTTTCTCAGATCTCACGGCTGGAAAGTGAACGTGGAAAAGAGTTCTCTATCCCCGTCAACAAGGGTTCCCTTCTTGGGAACAATTATAGACTCCTTAGAAATGAGGATCTTTCTAACAGAGGCCAGAAAAACAAAGCTTCTGGACTCTTGTCGGATACTTCATTCCGTTCCTCTTCCTTCCATAGCTCAGTGCATGGAAGTGATCGGTTTGATGGTGGCGGCGATGGACATAGTTCCTTTTGCGCGCATTCATCTAAGACCATTACAACTGTGCATGCTCAGTCAGTGGAATGGGGACTATACAGACTTGTCTCCGAAGATACAAGTAAATCAGAGGACCAGAGACTCACTCCGTTGGTGGCTGTCCCTGGACAATCTGTCTCAAGGGATGATGTTCCACAGACCAGAGTGGGTCATTGTCACGACCGACGCCAGTCTGATAGGCTGGGGCGCGGTCTGGGGATCCCTGAAAGCTCAGGGTCTTTGGTCTCGGGAAGAATCTCTTCTACCGATAAATATTCTGGAACTGAGAGCGATATTCAATGCTCTCCAGGCCTGGCCCCAGCTTGCGAGGACCAGGTTCATACGGTTTCAATCAGACAACATGACGACTGTTGCGTACATCAACCATCAGGGGGGAACAAGAAGTTCCCTAGCGATGGAAGAAGTAACCAAAATTATTCTTTGGGCGGAGTCTCACTCCTGCCACCTGTCTGCTATCCACATCCCAGGAGTGGAAAATTGGGAAGCGGATTTTCTGAGTCGGCAGACATTGCATCCGGGGGAGTGGGAACTCCATCCGGAAATCTTTGCCCAAGTCACTCACCTGTGGGGCATTCCAGACATGGATCTGATGGCCTCTCGTCAGAACTTCAAAGTTCCTTGCTACGGGGCCAGATCCAGGGATCCCAAGGCGGCTCTAGTGGATGCACTAGTAGCACCTTGGACCTTCAAACTAGCTTATGTGTTCCCGCCATTTCCTCTCATCCCCAGGCTGATAGCCAGGATCAAGCAGGAGAGGGCGTCGGTGATCTTGATAGCTCCTGCGTGGCCACGCAGGACTTGGTATGCAGATCTGGTGAATATGTCTTCGGCTCCACCTTGGAAGCTACCTTTGAGACGAGACCTTCTTGTTCAGGGTCCGTTCGAACATCCGAATCTGGTTTCACTCCAGCTGACTGCTTGGAGATTGAACGCTTGATTTTATCGAAGCGAGGATTCTCAGATTCTGTTATCGATACTCTTGTTCAGGCCAGAAAGCCTGTGACTAGAAAGATTTACCACAAAATTTGGAAAAAATATATCTGTTGGTGTGAATCTAAAGGATTCCCTTGGGACAAGGTTAAGATTCCTAGGATTCTATCCTTCCTTCAAGAAGGATTGGACAAAGGATTATCTGCTAGTTCCCTGAAGGGACAGATTTCTGCCTTGTCGGTATTACTTCACAAAAAGCTGGCAGCTGTGCCAGATGTTCAAGCCTTTGTTCAGGCTCTGGTTAGAATCAAGCCTGTTTACAAACCTTTGACTCCTCCTTGGAGTCTCAATTTAGTTCTTTCAGTTCTTCAGGGGGTTCCGTTTGAACCCTTACATTCCGTTGATATTAAGTTATTATCTTGGAAAGTTTTGTTTTTAGTTGCGATTTCTTCTGCTAGAAGAGTCTCAGAATTATCTGCTCTGCAATGTTCTCCTCCTTATCTGGTGTTCCATGCAGATAAGGTGGTTTTACGTACTAAACCTGGTTTTCTTCCAAAAGTTGTTTCTAACAAAAACATTAACCAGGAGATTATCGTACCTTCTCTGTGTCCAAAGCCAGTTTCAAAGAAGGAACGTTTGTTGCACAATTTGGATGTTGTTCGCGCTCTAAAATTCTATTTAGATGCTACAAAGGATTTTAGACAAACATCTTCCTTGTTTGTTGTTTATTCAGGTAAAAGGAGAGGTCAAAAAGCAACTTCTACCTCTCTCTCTTTTTGGATTAAAAGCATCATCAGATTGGCTTACGAGACTGCCGGACGGCAGCCTCCCGAAAGAATCACAGCTCATTCCACTAGGGCTGTGGCTTCCACATGGGCCTTCAAGAACGAGGCTTCTGTTGATCAGATATGTAGGGCAGCGACTTGGTCTTCACTGCACACTTTTACCAAATTTTACAAGTTTGATACTTTTGCTTCTTCTGAGGCTATTTTTGGGAGAAAGGTTTTGCAAGCCGTGGTGCCTTCCATTTAGGTGACCTGATTTGCTCCCTCCCTTCATCCGTGTCCTAAAGCTTTGGTATTGGTTCCCACAAGTAAGGATGACGCCGTGGACCGGACACACCTATGTTGGAGAAAACAGAATTTATGTTTACCTGATAAATTTCTTTCTCCAACGGTGTGTCCGGTCCACGGCCCGCCCTGGTTTTTTTAATCAGGTCTGATATTTTATTTTCTTTAACTACAGTCACCACGGTACCATATGGTTTCTCCTATGCAAATATTCCTCCTTAACGTCGGTCGAATGACTGGGGTAGGCGGAGCCTAGGAGGGATCATGTGACCAGCTTTGCTGGGCTCTTTGCCATTTCCTGTTGGGGAAGAGAATATCCCACAAGTAAGGATGACGCCGTGGACCGGACACACCGTTGGAGAAAGAAATTTATCAGGTAAACATAAATTCTGTTTTTTACAGGCAAAAGAGCTGAATTCTTTGGGGCATGCCCCGCAAAAGGCCCTTTAAAGGGCTGGTAAGGTAAAAGAGCTTTTCTATTTTAATTTTAGAATAGGGTAGGGCATTTTTTTATTTTGGGGGGCTTTGTTATTTTATTAGGGGGCTTAGAGTAGGTGTAATTAGCTTAAAATTGTTGTAATATTTTTATTATGTTTGTAATTAATTTTTTTATTTTTTGTAACTTAGCTTTTTTTATTTTTTGTACTTTAGTTAGTTTATTTAATTGTATTTATTTGTAGGTATTTCATGTAATTAATTTATTGATAGTGTAGTGTTAGATTTAATTGTAGGTATTTTATTTAATTAATTTAATGATAGTGTAGTGTTAGGTTTAATTGTAACTTAGGTTAGGATTTATTTTACAGGTAATTTTGTAATTATTTTAACTAGGTAGCTATTAAATAGTTCTTAACTATTTAATAGCTATTGTACCTGGTTAAAATAATTACAAAGTTGCCTGTAAAATAAATATAAATCCTAAAATAGCTACAATAGAATTATAATTTATATTGTAGCTATATTAGGGTTTATTTTACAGGTAAGTATTTAGCTTTAAATAGGAATAATTTATTTAATAAGAGTTAATTTATTTCGTTAGATAATAATTATATTTAACTTAGGGGGGTGTTAGTGTTAGGGTTAGACTTAGCTTTAGGGGTTAATAAATTTATTATAGTAGCGATGAGGTCCGGTCGGCAGATTAGGGGTTAATACTTGAAGTTAGGTGTCGGCGATGTTAGGGAGGGCAGGTTAGGGGTTAATACTATTTATTATAGGGTTATTGAGGCGAGAGTGAGACGGATCAGGGGTTAATAACTTTATTATAGTAGCGGTGAGGGCCGGTCGGCAGATTAGGGGTTAATAATTGTAGGTAAGGTAGCAGCGATGTTGGTGGCGGCAGATGAGGGGTTAATAAATATAATATAGGGGTCGGCGGTGTTAGGGGCAGCAGATTAGGGGTACATAGGGATAACGTAGGTTGCGGCGGTGTGCGGTCGGCCGATTATGGGTTAATTTTTTTTATTAGAGTGGCGACAATGTGGGGGGCCTCGGTTTAGGGGTACATAGGTAGTTTATGGGTGTTAGTGTACTTTATAGCACAGTAGTTAAGAGCTTTATGAACCGGCGTTAGCCCATAAAGCTCTTAACTCCTGACTTTTTTCTGCGGCTGGAGTTTTGTCGGTAGAGGGTCTACCGCTCACTTCAGCCAAGACTCTAAATACCAGCGTTAGAAAGATCCCATTGAAAAGATAGGATACGCAATTGGCGTAGGGGAATCTGCGGTATGGAAAAGTTGCGGCTGGAAAGTGAGCGTTAGACCCTTATCTACAAGACTCTAAATACCAGCGGTAGCCCAAAACCAGCGTTAGGAGCCTCTAACGCTGGTTTTGACGGCTAACGCCAAACTCTAAATCTAGCCGAAAGTGTATCACTGCTTTGAAGCTGATTTAACTTTTTTTTTGTTTAGCCGTCCCCTTTGCAGGTTTGAAATAGCCAAACAATAGTGTAATAATACAATTCTGTAACCCATTAGATAATATTTTTATTGCAGTTTTATGTGTTTTTGAGTGTACAGAAAGCACTCAGACCACTGTGAGGTGTGTAAAAAAAGCAGAATGTGTAGGAGTACTGGAAAAACAGGCAAAATCAACATTGGATATGTATTTTCTTGTTTTTTTAACTAAGTTTAGTCAACATTTTATTGGTGATTTAAAGGGACATTAAAGTCACCATTAAACATTCATGATTCAGATACACCATGACAATTTAAGAAACTTTAAAATTTACATCTGTCATCAAATTGACTGTTATTTTTTTGTTGGAAATTGCTAGTTAAAGGGACGTGAAACCGAAAACGTTTCTTTCATGATTCAGATAGAGCATGTAATTTTAAAAAAAAGTTCTAATTTATATTATCACATTTTCTTTGTTTTCTTGGTATCTTTTGTTGAAAAGCAAGGATGTTTCTGGAGCCCTATATGGCAGCAGTTGTGCAAGATTTTTCAGTTTGCAAGAACACTAGGTGGCAGCACTGTTTCCTGTCATGTAGTCCTCCAGATGCCTTCCTAGGTATCTCTTCAACAAAGAATATCTTGGGAACAAAGTAAATTTGATATTAGAAGTAAATTGGAAACTTTTTAAAAATAGTATGGTGTGTCTGAATCACAAAAGGAAATTTTTGGGGTTTTGGATTTGAGGCAGAATTACTATGTGGAGGCAGATTATTTATTTTGTATGATGACAAAAAATGAGCTTTATGTGTGGGGAGAAGGAATGTTTTAGTGCAAATTTGTTTTCTATTGTGTGAACATATAATTACATTCCTAGAATGGGAGAAGATGAATTATTTCCAGGGAGGAGGTGATTTATTTATTATGACAGGAGACACATGCAAATCACATGCCTATTTGGGAAATTAGGCTCTTGCTTCTCTTTTAGTTTTTTTTTTTCATTTCAAGTTTAGGTGATGGTAAAGTTTCCAATTTTTATAATCAGATCCGGAATGGAAACTATATTTCCATCTTAATGGGAGGAGAGTCCACTGCTTCATTCTTTACATGTGGGAATTAAGAACCTGGCCACCAGGAGAAGGCAAAGACACCCCAGCCAAATGCTATACCTCCCCCACTCCCCTCATCCCCCAGTCATTCTTTGCCTTTCATCACAGGAGGTTGGCAGAGAAGTGTCGGAAGATTCTGAGTAGTCTCTTATGGAGGGTAGTACTCTTCGAAATGGGACTGGAGTTTTAAGTAGTCTTGTCAGCCTCTCAGTGAGAGCATGGGTGAAAGTTAGAGTCCGGAGATGCAGGGAGAGTCTTTTTGCGAAACTATCCCGACTCAGATTAACAGCTCCTTAAGCAATCAGCGTTGACGAGTTTTACTGCCTGCTTTATACACTCAAGTCCATGTCAGGAGCGATGCTACTAACCTGTCACACTTGAAGGGCCGTGTTCCTGTTCCACGGCATAGATTCTGGTAAGATCATTTCATTTTTATACATATGATAATGCAAGAAGACAGGGTCACAGTGTGTCTCCTTTTATCTGTATAGAATCAAGGGTTAATATCCCTGGAAAGGGGATTATTGAACAGGGGGGGGGATTTATGCATAATATCTTTATTGTGTTTGATGCTACGTTATGTGTGAGATGAGGCTCTAGCAATGTGTGAACAGTCAGGTGAAGGGTGGCGCGACCTCTTTTGGTGTGTTTTTCTCTATAGTGCAGGGGCGGTCCTGCGTGGCACCCCATGTGACCGGGTGTGGCCTCTTCAATTTCCTCTTTTCTTGATCAGCATTTGCGGGAGACATAACGGTTTCCATGTGTCCAGGTCATAGGAGGTAGTGAGTGCCCCGGCCATTGGTGTATAAAGTTGCCATTTATTCTATCTAGTCCGTATTAAAGCTAAAGCTATGGAGGACTGTAATATATTAGAGGATACTCCCTCTTTAGTTAAAGCTCATATCTGTGTTTATTGTGAGGAGGTTCATGTTGATCCGCCTGCTCAACTGTGTTCCACATGCTTTGATAAAATTGCAATATCTAAAAAAGGAAACAAAACAAAAAATGTATGCCTTGATGTTTGCTGGGTGTCTTCTGTTTTGTTTACCTTGATGCATACTTACCCAGCTGGAGTCTCAGCACTGGATGTCGATAATGTGTGTTAATTCCCACTTTGCAACCAGATGTCGCTGTTTCGGCTCTTGTTATTGATTGGCAGCGGAGAGAAGCTGGTGGAGATTCCGGCATCTGACGTCATCCCTCGAGGCACATGGCAACTGTGGAGTGTAAGACGAGAGCTGACCGGCATAACAGGGGCCTGGATCGCAGACTGAGATGTCCGTTGGGGATGCAGCTGATGCGACAGAAAGGCAGAAAGCTTTACATCGTCATGGGGTACTCGTACAGACCGAAGGTAGCCCAAGAGAGGGGTGAGTGATACAGGAACAATTTGATGAACTTAGGTTTTATGAACTATCACCACACTCTTGAGCCACACTGGGGAGGGAGTGTTGTGTTACTTCTGAATAGCTAAAAAGAACAAGATATTTAGTACTTCTGAGCTGTCCACCTCTGAGGGTTTCCCGTCCCGCGAGGCACGTTCCCTACATTCATCTCCGATTACACATGTAGATCCCCAAGGCTCTACTGATCCTCCCTCGGGAGGGGCCTCGTGGCCGCCAGATTTCGCTGCCCAGTTGCAAGAAGCGGTTTCTGCGGCCTTCCATGCCCTACCACGCCCTGCGAAGCGCAAGCGAAGGGAAAGACATAGCCTTCCGTCCCTGGGGAGGGTCATGTACTCCGTTTGAGGTCTCTGAGAGATTATCCGACGATGAGGACGCCTCCAATTCATCTGAGGGCACTCTCTTTGTGACAAAATCTGCATCTTTTAAACCTCTGGCTAGGGTAGAGCCTGATTTTAAGTTTAAGATGGAGCATTTGCGCTTTCTACTTAAAGAAGTGCTTGCTACGTTGGAGGTTCCAGAACCGAAACTCCAGGAAGAACCTTTGATCCCTAAACTAGATAGGGTTTACGAGGACAGTTTGGTGCTTTAGACCTTCCCAGTTCCCATGAAGATGGCTACTATTATTAAGAATGAGTGGGAGAAGCTTGGCTAATCCTTTTCTCTCTCTTTTAAAAAGCTGTTCCCCATTCTGAACTCTCAGCTCGAACTATGGGGGGGCCATTCCTAAGGTGGATGGAGCTATCTCCAAGCTCGCTAAGCGTACAACTATTCCCCTCGAGGATAGTTCGTCATTCAAAGAGCCCATGGACAAAAAATTAGAATCCATGTTGAGAAAGATGTTCCAACTCATGGGGTTTGCTTTCCAACCGGTAGCGGCAATAGCTGCGGTGGCTGGAGCGGCTTCCTACTGGTGTGACGCACTGTCAGCTATGGTTGAGGTGGAGACTCCCCTCGAGGAGATACAGGAAAAGATAAAGGCCTTAAGTGTCACAAATTCTCTTATCTGTGACGCAAATATGCAGGTTATTCGCCTGAATGCTAAGACATCAGGTTTCTCTGTTCTAGCCCGTAGGGCTCTGTGGTTAAAATCGTGGTCTACTGACAGGACTTCTAAGTCTAGATTACTATCGCTCCCGTTTCAGGGGAAGGTTCTTTTTGGTCCAGGCCTGGACTCTATCATATCCACGGTCACGGGAGGCAAAGGTACCACAGGATAAGAAGAATAAACCTACGGGCTCTAGTACTTTTTAGTCCCTTTTGTTTGGACAAGTCTCAATGCCAGCAGCCTGCTGGGAAGACCGAGCAGTCCAAGGGATCTTGGAAGCCATCTCAATCTTGGAACAAGTCCAAGCAGAGCAAGAAGCCCGCCGAGACAAAGTCGGCATGAAAGGGCAGCCCCCGATCGTCTCTGGATCACGTAGGGGGCATACTAGCTCTGTTTGCAGAGGCGTGGAAGGAAGACGTAGAGGATCCTTGGGTTCTGGAGGTTATCACCCAGGATTACAGGATAGGGTTCAAGACTCATCCGTCCAGGGGCAGATTTCGCCTGTCAAATTTATACTCAAGACCGGAGAACAGAGACGCCTTTCTAGAGTGCGTGAGGGATCTCTCCTCTCTCTGAGTAATCGTTCCAGTACCTCTAGCAGAAAGGGGTCTAGGGTACTATTCAAAACTTTTTGTGTTCCCAAAGAAGGAGGGCACGTTCCAACCGATTCTGGACCTAAAGTGCCTAAATAAGTTTCTGTCAATTCCATCGTTCAAAATAGAGACGATCAGATCGATTCTGCCCTTAGTTCAAGAGGGGCAGTTTATGACAACAATAGACTTAAAGGATGCTTACCGTCACGTGCCAAGCCACAAGGACCACTTCAGGTTGCTAAGATTCGCCTTTCTGGACCAACATTTCCAGTTTGTGGCCCTACCGTTTGGTCTGGCGAATGCCCCAAAAGTCTTTACAAAGGTTCTTGCAGCGCTGCTCGCGGTAACGAGAGCCAGAGGTATTGTGGTAGCTGCTTATCTGGAAGATATCCTGGTTCAGACTCCGTCCTACAGTCTCGCGGAGGACCACTTGAGGGCTCTTCTACTTCGATCCCATGGATGGAAGATAAATGAGGGAAAGACTTCTCTGGTTCCCAGCAACAGGGTGGAGTTCCTGGGCACGATCATAGATTCCATAGCTATGAAAATATTCTTGACAGATTAGAGACGTTCCAAGATCGCGTCCAGCTGTCTAGCCCTTCAGACCTCCTCAAGGCCATCTGTGGGCAGGTGTATGGAGGTGATCGGAATCATGGTTTCCAGCATAGATGTCATTCCTTTTTCCAGGTTCCATCTAAGACCTCTGCAGTTATGCATGTTGAGACAATGGAACGGCGATTACTCCCAACAGATCTCTCTGGACAATCGAGCAAGGGTATCCCTCTCTTGGTGGGTACGTCCAGGGCAGCTGTCCCAGGGGACATCCTTCTTGAGACCATCCTGGGAGATTGTGACCACGGATGCAAGTCTATCAGGATGGGGTGCCAGAAGGGCACAGGGCAGGTGGACTCAAGAGGAGTCGACCCTACCGATAAATATCCTGAAACTATGAGCTATATTCAAGGCTCTGAGGGCTTGGCCCCTCTTGGGTCGTCCCTAAGAATGAGGCCTCTGTGGAGCAGATTTGTAAGGCGGCTACTTGGTCTTCCTTACATACTTTTGCAAAGTTTTACAAATTTGATGTTTTTGCTTTGGCAGAAGCTGTTTTTGGGAGAAAGGTTCTACAGGCTGTGGTGCCCTCAGTATAGGGTCTGCCTACTTTGCCCTCCTATTTTTTTCATTCAGTGTCCTCTAGAGCTTGGGTATTTGTTCCCACAAGTAATGAATTAAGCAGTGGACTCTCCTCCCATTAAAATGGAAAACATAAATTATGCTTACCTAACTTCCATCTGTGGGAGGAGAGTCCACTGCTCCCGCCGTTTGCTCCGGTGGGCGGACCTAAATTTAATGTTATTCTTCTGGCACCATTTATACCCTGATATTTCTCCTACTGTTCCTTATTCCTTTAGCAGAATGACTGGGGGTGAGGGGAGTGGGGGAGGTATTTAAGCCTTTAACTGGGGTGTCTTTGCCTCCTCCTGGTGGCCAGGTTCTTAATTCCCACAAGTAATGAATGAAGCAGTCTCCTCCCACAGATGGAAATTAAATTATCAGGTAAGCATAATTTATGTTTTTAGATGGTCTTTATTTTATCTATTCTAATGAAGATACGCTATAAGTTACTTTTTAATATAGCGATGAAATTCTTATACCCCACGCTCCGGCCGCCCACCTCAAAAGTATTTTTTTTTTGGCAAGCTAATGGTTTAAATTGTTCTCTAATCGGCGCTCTAGCTAATAAAAAAAATTGTGTGAGTGCCTTATGGCTAGAATGATGATTAGAGAACAGTTCACACCATCAGCTCACATTAATAAATTACTTTTGAGGTTGGAGGCTGGAGCGCGGGATATTAGAATTTCATTGCTACATTAAAAAGAAGTTTATAGCGTATTTTTGTTAGAATGGATATCTAAAAGACATCTAAAAGATTGTTTCCATTCCGGATCTGATTATACGAGTTGGAAAACTTACCATCACTATAAGAAAACAACATATTGCAGACATTAAACCGAAATAACACACACAAAATTTAACAATTAGCTAGAGCCAAGTAGCCAATGTCCGTAACTGTCTTCAAAAGAATCTTCTCAGGGTCCTGCTTACAAGTCTTTGCATGTGACAACTGTAGTTTAATTTTCTTTTTTAATCTTTTGTTATTAATTATTTTACAATATTACATACAAATGAAAGAAAAAGTGGGAAAAAATAAATAACTTAATTTATATAATTACAGGAAGCATAATGAGGGATAAGCTATACAAAAGAAAAACATATCAATATAAATTGCTTATTTCACTTTTAAAGAACCATTAAATACCGTTTTTTACATACTCAATACTTGCATAATAAAAATACAATACATAAGCTCTTAGTCTAAATTTCAAATGGGTAGATTTTTTTTCTGACAAATTTCAAAGTAAGTTACAAGTTCCTTCCCCCTGTATCATGTGACAGCCACCAACCAATCACAAAATGAATTCATGTATATACTTTGAACTCTTGCACATCCTCAGTAGGAGCTGATACCTCCGAAAGGGTGCATATAAGAAGATTGTGTACACCAAACACCTGTCTCTTCCCCATCACACAACACTCCAGATGCCTGAGCATCAATGCACTGATGCGGCCTAGTTCAACACATCTGGTGAGTCAATTACAAGATGTGGGCCTTACCAAGGGGGCGCTAGAGCATATAAGGGGAGGCACGGGAGCAGTGACACTTTGCAATATCTAAATTTCAAGCAGATGCTGACTTTAGGAAAACATAGAATACTTTTAAGAGCCGAAAAAATGACACTTGCCAGTCATGGCGGAATAAGGCAAAGGGGCGGGATGTAGGTGGAAGAAAGGCACTGAAGTCTTAATAGTTCAGAAACTGCATTACATTTGTTGTCTTGATTAGTAACTTGCATTTAATACAGAAGTATTAACTGACATGTGAATGAAGCACTTTCGCATGAGCAGAATTATCCCTTGAGAGCTGTGTGTGAACCCTGGATCAGATGTAAATTCCTAAATTACAATTTTCATTAAAGAGAAAAAAATTAAGTATTGGGGGAGGGTGGACAGTATAAATTACGTCAGAGGGGAGACCCACCTGATTTACAGGTACCAGGCAAGGATGGTTGAAACATTTGGCATTAGGGTAAGTTGTTTGCTGAGCTTATTGTAGTTAGGGTCAATTGGAGTTTGCATGACTGTTTATAGTGTTACAATAGGCTCGATTTATTAAGCTACAGTGGACAGGGGCCGTACATATGCTCCCCTGTCCACTGCAACTCACCTCTGGCGGGCAGAATTCCTTTGGCAGAATTCAGCATTGCACACAAGCTCTATTTTGCACTCTTGTGCAAAACCGCCCCCTGCCCGCGCACAACCAATCAGGCAAAGGCAGGAGCGGTCAATTTCCTTGGTCAGATGAGACCGGGGAGATTGGAATTCTCCATCTAAGAGGATGAAAAGGAAGCAGTGGTCTGATGACTGCTGCTTAATAAATCGTACTGCAGGTTCTCTTGTGAGAACCTGCAGTCGTAGGCAGGCGAAGAACTTGATAAATTGAGCCCACTGTGATACTATATAACATAGGTACAGGGGTGTCAGCAGCTCACAGCTACCAACTATAATGAGCAAGTCATTTTTTTTTTGTGTGGCAGCTTAAATTTAGCTCATAGTGTGTTCACCTGCAGGGCTACATGTGGTTAAATTTCCTGCTGCCCATCTCTTGTTTGATCTTAAGACAGAGTATTTCAATCTGCTGACAGAAGACAATTGCAGCATAGGGGTCATGATGACTTATCAACCAAGTGCATCAGTGTACAGAAACATCAAATAAATGATAGGTTAGCATTATTTAATATCTACAAATCCTGGTTGGGGGCTAATGATCAAAAACTCACAGGCATAGAGAGAAATCGCACAAAATCTCCTTCACATCCAGAATTGTGCATAGGGAGATTACGCTCACAAGGTAAAATTCTTTGTTGGGGCTCAGAGTACTGATGAGACCTCTAAGAGGTCAGAGTTGAGAGCTGTAGATTATCAGTCCCAAGATGTCCAGTTGTTGTTCTTTTAAAAACTAAATAGACACTAAAGAAATGCTAGATATAATGATGTATTCAAAACAGAGTAGCCTGAGATTATTAAACATTTTTTTTTTAAATTATAAAAAACTTATATTAGTTAAGTATTGGGAAAAAAACAATGTGAAAAAAGTGTTAATTTTAGTGTCCAAAAACCAGTGGTCACCATCCATTTTGTAACCTAATTTCTTTCTCTGCTGAGGCAAATTAGGGACAGCTATAAATGGGTCACTGGATTATGCAACCAATGATTGTGGAATATAGCAGTATTAAAGGGACATGATACCCACACATTGAAGCATTTGAAAGTGATGCTGCATAGCTGTAAAAAGCTGACTAGAAAATGTCACCGGCCCATCTATGTAAAAAAGGAAGAGATTTTACCTCAAATTTATTAAGTTTTCATACCCCACTGTAAAAAGACTTTAAGCAGCCAGTCAGGATGCTTGTCACAGGACAAGCTAGGGAGTGTGCATCTGGCATGTGCAGACACAGTCATGTAATTTTGCTTTTAAGTTTAAAGGGCCATAATACCCAAATGTTTAAACACTTGAAACTGATGCAGTATAGCTGTAAAAAGCTGACTAGAAAATATCACCTGAACATCTCTATGTAAAAAAGAAAGATATTTTACCTCAAAAGTTTCTCAGTAGCCACATCCCATTGTAAAGGACTTCTAAGCAGCAAATCAGTATGTCTGTCCCGGGACAGCAGAAGGAGCGAGCTTTCGTGCACATTCATCTTATTTCCCTATTCAGTGTAAGGAAGTTTACTATGAAATCTCATGAGAGTTAAGTGAAATCTCATGAGATCACAGTAAAAAAAGTTCATGACCTCAGCACTGTTGATGCTGATTGGCTGCTGTTCATTTCTTCATTTTTATAAAAAAAAAATTACCTGCAGCTGAGCAGCAGTTGAATACAACTTTTTACACAGAACTTTCTGTGCGGAGCTGAGGAGATTGTGAGGTACAATATCTTCCTCTTTTACATAGAGATACTCAGGTGATATTTTCCTGTCAGCTTTTTACAGTTATACTGCATCAGTTTCAAGTGATTTAGCATATGAGTATTATGTCCCTTTAAGTAAGTTCTGTGAAATCTCCTGACAGCAAAGGCAAAGCATTACCTTAGCACTGCTATTGGCTTTTTTTTTTTACTTGGGCAGCAGCTGAAGTATAACTGTACACAGAGCTCTTACACTTGTGAGCTGAAGAAATTTTGATGTAAAATATCTTTCTTTTTTACATAGAGATGCTCAGGTGATATTTTCTTGTCAGTGTTTTACAGTTATGCTGCATCACTTTCAAGTGATTTATCATATGAGTATTATATCCCTTTAAGTCAGTACTTCCACTTTTATCAGGAACAGGAAAGGCCAACATTTTTAGAATTAAATTACAGGAAAAGGGGACAAAATAAACAATGAAAGCATATTGCAATTTTTTTGTACTATACATAATTAAACATTTTGGGTCAGATTACAAGTGGAGCACAAAAAAATGATTTAGTGAAAACAATATTTGCGCTCCACTGAGTAATACCAGCGCACACTAATGTCCGCTGGTATTACAAGTTGAGTGCAATTCACAAGAAAAAATCTAATTGCAGAAAGTAAAAAGAAAACAAAGTTCTCCCTCTGGGCGTATAATTTTAATGTACTTTTTTACGTCCCTTTTATCCTGTGGAGTTGACTCACTGACATTTGGACAGCCACCGCCATAACTTACTGAATCAGTTACACAGGCTATCACATGTTTCACTCAAAGCATCCCGATGTGTCCCTCTATGCCTGCCTTGTCTGCTTCCAGATTTCCCTATGTGTCAGATGATAATGAAGTGTACTTTCAGGGTTTTTCCATTTATTGCATAATATTGTTCCTTGTTTCCAAGATACCTTTTCTTGAGGTTAACCTAGATATAGCTGATACTGCACATGCATTTTTTTTCCTATTGCAGGAGTATTTAAGCCACTGGCCTCTAGTAACGCTGGAATTCCGCAGCGTATTTGTGGCGAGGCTGATTCGCCTAAGTTATCAAGCCCTACACCCCGGCAAAAGTAGAATATAGTGACGTAAGCTTTGATCCGCCACAGATCGATTCTTACGTCACTCCAGATGTTCCGCACACAAGTTCGGCACAATCTGACTACTTTTGGGAGTTATCAAAAAACTAGTAGGTACGCTCGGCACTTTTCCGGCCCAGCGTACCTGGTTTTCAATCGGCGGATTCCATAGGAATCAATGGGAGTCTGACCATAGCGAAAGTTCATGTTTGCTGCTGCCCGACATCCCATTGATTCCTATGGGAGCTGTCTACACCTAACACCCTAACATGTACCCCGAGTCTAAACACCCCTAATCTGCCCCCCCTACACCGCAGCAACTAAATAAATGTATTACCCCCTAAACTGCAGCTCCCGGACCCCGCCGCAACTATAATAAATATGTGAACCCCTAAACCGCCGCTCCCGGACCCCGCCACAACTATAATAAATATGTGAACCCCTAAACCGCCGCTCCCGGACCCCGCCGCCACCTACATAATACCTATTAACCCCTATCCTGCCCCCCCTATACCGCTGCCACCTATAATAAATTTATTAACCCCTATCCTGCGGATCCCGGACCCCACCGCAACTAAATAAATTGTTTAACCCCTAAACCGCAACTCCCACACCCCGCCGCCACCTATATTAAACTTATTAACCCCTAATCTGCCCCCCCTACACCGCCGCAACCTATAATAAAATTATTAACCCCTAAACCTAAGTCTAACACTAACCCTAACACCCCCCTAACTTAAATATTAATTAAATAAATCTAAATAAAAATTACTCTTATTAAATTAATTATTCCTATTTAAAACTAAATACTTACCTGTAAAATAAACCCTAAGATAGCTACAATGTAATTAATAATTACATTGTAGCTATTTTAGGATTTATATTTATTTTACAGGTAACTTTGTATTTATTTTAACTAGGTACAATAGTTATTATATAGTTATTAACTATTTAATAACGACCTAGCTAAAAGAAATACAAAGTTAGCTGTGAAATAAATCCTAACCTAAGTTACAATTAAACCTAACACTACACTATCATTAAATAAATTAAATTAATTAACTACAATTAACTACAATTAAATACAATTAAATAAACTAACTAAAGTACAAAAAATAAAAAAAAAATAAGTTACAAAAAATAAAAAAATATTACAAGATTTTTAAGCTAATTACACCTAATCTAAGCCCCCTAATAAAATAACAAAGCCCCTACCCTATTCTAAATTACAAAATTTAACAGCTCTTTTACCAGCCCTTAAAAGGGCCTTTTGCGGGGCATGCCCCTAAGTAATCACCTCTTTTGCATGTTAAAAAAAATACAACCCCCCAACATTAAAACCCACCACCCACATACCCCTACTCTAACCCACCCAAACCCCCCTTAAAAAACCCTAACACTAACCCCCTGAAGATCTCCCTACCTTGAGTCGTCTTCAGCCAGCCGACCACTGATGGAACAGAAGAAGACATCCGCAGCGGCCGAAGTCATCATCCAAGGGGCGCTGAAGAGGTCTTCCATCTGATAGAAGTCTTCATCCATGCGGCGTCTTCAATCTTCATCCATCAGGAGCAGAGCCTTCTTCAAACGAGCCGACGCGGAGCCATCCTCTTCCAACGACGCCTACCCGACGAATGGATATTCCTTTAAGTGACGTCATCCAAGATGGCGTCCCTCGAATTCCGATTGGCTGATAGGATTCTATCTATCTTCTTTTATTCAGACCTGTTTGTGGTTCCCAAAAAGGAGGGAACCTTCAGACCTATCTTAGACCTCAAGAGTCTAAACAAGTTTCTCAGAGTTCCGTCATTCAAAATCAAAACTATTCGTACAATTCTTCCATTGATCCAGGAGGGTCAATTTATGACGACAGTGCATTTAAAGGATGCATATCTACATGTTCCTATCCACAGAGATCATCACAGGTTCCTGAGGTTTGCCTTTCTGGACAAACACTTTCAGTTTGTGGCTCTTCCTTTCGGCCTGGCCACGACACCCAGAATTTTCACAAAGGTTCTGGGGTCTCTGCTGGCGGTTCTAAGACAGCGGGGCATTGCGGTGGCACCTTATCTGGACGATATTCTAATCCAGGCACCATCTTTTCAACAAGCAAGATCTCATACCGACATTGTGCTATCCTTCCTAAGAACTCACAGGTGGAAGGTAAATCTGGAAAAGAGTTCTTTAATCCCAAAGACAAGGGTGACCTTCTTGGGAACTCTAATAGATTCTATATCCATGAGAATTTTTCTGACAGAGATCAGGAAATCAAAGATTCTGGATACCTGCCGAGCCCTTCAGTCCACTCCTCGGCCGTCAGTGGCTCAGTGCATGGAGGTAATTGGACTGATGGTGGCGGCAATGGACATCATCCCGTTTGCTTGGTTCCACCTCAGGCCTCTGCAGTTAGGCAGTGGAATGGAGACTATGCAGATTTGTCTCCTCGAATAACCCTGGAACAGGAGACGAGGGACTCTCTTCAATGGTGGTTGTCTCTGGATCATCTATCCCAGGGAACCTGCTTTCGCAGACCTTCCTGGGTGATTGTGACAACGGACGCCAGCCTTCTCTATTGGTGTGAATCCAAGGGCTACTCATGGAGTAGAGTTAGGATTCCAAGAATTTAGTCTTTTCTCCAAGAGGGTTTGGAGAAGGGTTTATCGACAAGTTCCCTAAAGGGTCAGATCTCTGCCTTATCTATTTTGTTACACAAACGTCTGGCAGATGTTTCAGATGTACAATTTTTTAATCAGTCCTTGGTTAGAGTCAGACCTGTGTTCAAACCCGTTACTCCTCCATGGAGTTTGAATTTAGTTCTTAAAGTTCTTCAAGGGGCTCCGTTTGAGCCTATGCATTCCTTGGATATTAAGTTGTTATCTTGGAAAGTTTTTTCTTGTTGCTATTTCTTCAGCTTGAAGAGTGTCTGAGCTCTCGGTGTTGCATTTCAATTTGCCTTACCTTATTTTCCATTCTGATAAGGTAGTTTTACGTACTAAACTAGGGTTTCTTCTTAAGGTTGTTTCAGACAGGAACATTAATCCGGAGATTGTTGTTTCTTCCTTGTGTCCTAATCCTCCTTCTCAGAAGGAACGTCTTCTGCACAATTTGGACATAGTCCGTGCTTTAAAATTTTACTTACAAGCGACTAAGGACTTTGGTCAGTCTTCCTCTCTGTTTGTAATTTTTTCTGGAAAACGTAAGGGTCAGAAAGCTACGGCTACCTCTCTTTCTTTTTGGCTGAAGAGTATCATCCGTTTTGCATATAGACTGCTGGACAGCAGCCTCCTGAAAGGGTTACGGCTCATTCCACTAGGGCTGTTGCTTCCTCATGGGCATTAAAAAAATTAAGATTCTGTATAACAGATTTGCAAGGCTGCAACTTGGTCTTCTCTCCATCCTTTTTCTAAATTTTATAAATTTGATACTTTTGCCTCGTCTGAGGCTGCTTTTGGGAGAAAGGTTCTTCAAGCAGTGGTGCCTTCCGTTTAGGTTCCCTGTCTTGTCCCTCCCTTATCATCCGTGTACTCTAGCTTTGGTATTGTATCCCACAAGTAAGGATGATGATCCATGGACTCATCGTGTCTAAAAAGAAACAAATTTATCAGGTAAGCATAACTTTTCTTTTTTTTTAGTAGACACCCCAAAGTATTGATCTAGGCCCCTTTTAGTATATTTCATGCCACCATTTCACTGCCCAATGTGATCAAATAAAAAAAATTGTTAACTTTTTCACAAACTTTGGGTTTCTCACTGGAATTATTTATTTTACCATTTTAGTAATTAGAAAGCCAATAATTGTAGCTGAGTGACACACTTCTATTATTCCTGGCAGTTAAGAGGTTAATCAGGTATCTTAAAAGGTTAATTTTAGCTTTAGTTTAGAGATTAGCCTCCCACCTGACACTTCCCACCCCTGATCCCTACCTGACCCCTCTTAAAAAGCTCTCTTCCCTCCCCCACCCCCGCTGGTCACCCCATCTTAAGCACTGGCAGACAGTCTGCCAATAAAAAAAATAATTTTTATTTTATTTTTCTGCAGTGTAGGATCCCCCCTAACCATCCAACCTCCCTGATCCCCGCAAAATAGCTCTCTAACCCTCCCCCTTCTAACTATTGCCACTATCTTAGGTACTGGCAGCTGTCTGCCAGTACCAATAAACCCCAATTTTGTGTGTGTGTATGTATATATATATATATATATATATGTGTGTATATATATATATATATATATATATTTTATTATTATTTAATTTTTTTCTGTAGTGTAGCTGCACCCCTCATTACCCTACCCCCTCCCAGATCAATATCCCCCCTCCCAGATCTATATAACCCTCCACTATAGCGGCCCCCTCCTTCCACCTCCCTGTTGCTCTCCGGAGATATTTTCTGTAGTTTAGCGGTCCAACCCGCCACCTTCCCGCCCCCCCTGCAGCGATGGACCGTCCACCCGCCTCCCTACTAACCCTCCCACGCCACCAACCCTCCTGCCCCCCTGCCCCGCCTCCCTCCTAACCCTCCCATGCCACCAACAATCGGCACCACCGCTGTCCCTTGCAAAGAGGTAACTCTGCCACTATATTTCTGCAGTGCCCCACTTGTGGGACATGCAGAAATAACCCGATCTCACTACTTTTAGAAGCCCAGGATTGCAGCGTTGTACAGGATACGATGCTGGTTCTTAAGGGCTTAATGACCAGCGACGTACAGGGTACGGCGCTGGTCCTTAAGGGGTTAAGACGTATGGTTTTTGGAAGTTATAGTTATCTTGGATAATTATTTTTTATTTGATGAATAAATTTAGTATGGTCCATTATAGAAATGCATTATCTGAGAGAAATTATTATTCCACACTATTTGATATGAGAATTGTAATTCACACCCACCATACTACCAGCTGTACAATAAACATTAAAGTACCTTCAAAGTTACAGCAAACGAAAACTTTGATGATTCAAATAGAGCATGCAATTTGAATCAACATTCTAATTTGCTTCTTATTCTCAAATTTGCTTGCTGTGATTTGTTGATTAGAATACCTTAGTAAGCTAGCTGCTGATGTTGGTTGCGCATATATGCCTATTGTCATTGGCTCATCTGATATGTTCAGCTAGCCCCCAGTAGTTAGCCCCCTCTAGTGCATTGTTTAAAATTGAATGCTCTATCTGAATCATAAAAAAGGGTTTTATGTCCCTTTAAGTTTTACAATGTGTAACGTTAAGGAGTTTTTCTCCAACATAGGTGTGTCCGGTCCACGGCGTCATCCTTACTTGTGGGATATTCTCCTCCCCAACAGGAAATGGCAAAGAGCCCAGCAAAGCTGGTCACATGATCCCTCCTAGGCTCCGCCTACCCCAGTCATTCTCTTTGCCGTTGTACAGGCAACATCTCCACGGAGATGGCTTAGAGTTTTTTAGTGTTTAACTGTAGTTTTTCATTATTCAATCAAGAGTTTGTTATTTTCAAATAGTGCTGGTACGTACTATTTACTCAGAAACAGAAAAGAGATGAAGAATTCTGTTTGTATGAGGAAAATGATTTTAGCAACCGTAACTAAAATCCATGGCTGTTCCACACAGGACTGTTGAGAGCATTAACTTCAGTTGGGGGAACAGTTTGCAGTCCTTTGCTGCTTGAGGTATGACACATTCTAACAAGACGATGTAATGCTGGAAGCTGTCATTTTCCCTATGGGATCCGGTAAGCCATGTTTATTACGATTGTAAATAAGGGCTTCACAAGGGCTTATTTAGACTGTAGACATTTTTTAGGCTAAATCGATTGATATTAACACTTATTTAGCCTTGAGGAATCATTTATTCTGGGTATTTTGATATAATTATATCGGCAGGCACTGTTTTAGACACCTTATTCTTTAGGGGCTTTCCCAAAGCATAGGCAGAGTCTCATTTTCGCGCCGGTGTTGCGCACTTGTTTTTGAGAGGCATGGCATGCAGTCGCATGTGAGAGGAGCTCTGATACTGATAAAGACTTCTGAAGGCATCATTTGGTATCGTATTCCCCTTGGGTTTGGTTGGGTCTCAGCAAAGCAGATACCAGGGACTGTAAAGGGGTTAAAGCTTAAAACGGCTCCGGTTCCGTTATTTTAAGGGTTAAAGCTTCCAAAATTGGTGTGCAATATTTTCAAGGCTTTAAGACACTGTGGTGAAAGTTTGGTGAATTTTGAACAATTCCTTCATGTTTTTTCGCAATTGCAGTAATAAAGTGTGTTCAGTTTAAAATTTAAAGTGACAGTAACGGTTTTATTTCAAAACGTTTTTTGTACTTTCTTATCAAGTTTATGCCTGTTTAACATGTCTGAACTACCAGATAGACTGTGTTCTGAATGTGGGGAAGCCAGAATTCCTATTCATTTAAATAAATGTGATTTATGTGATAATGACAATGATGCCCAAGATGATTCCTCAAGTGAGGGGAGTAAGCATGGTACTGCATCATTCCCTCCTTCGTCTACACGAGTCTTGCCCACTCAGGAGGCCCCTAGTACATCTAGCGCGCCAATACTCCTTACTATGCAACAATTAACGGCTGTAATGGATAATTCTGTCAAAAACATTTTAGCCAAAATGAACCCTTGTCAGCGTAAGCGTGGATGCTCTGTTTTAGTTACTGAAGAGCATGACGACGCTGATATTAATATCTCTGAAGGGCCCCTAACCCAATCTGAGGGAGCCAGGGAGGTTTTGTCTGAGGGAGAAATTACTGATTTAGGGAACATTTCTCAGCAGGCTGAATCTGATGTGATTACTTTTAAATTTAAATTGGAACATCTCCGCATTTTGCTTAAGGAGGTATTATCCACTCTGGATGATTGTGAAAATTTGGTCATCCCAGAGAAACTATGTAAAATGGACAAGTTCCTAGAGGTGCCGGGGCTCCCAGAAGCTTTTCCTATACCCAAGCGGGTGGCGGACATTGTTAATAAAGAATGGGAAAGGCCCGGTATTCCTTTCGTCCCTCCCCCCATATTTAAAAAATTGTTTCCTATGGTCGACCCCAGAAAGGACTTATGGCAGTCAGTCCCCAAGGTCGAGGGAGCGGTTTCTACTTTAAACAAGCGCACCACTATTCCCATAGAGGATAGTTGTGCTTTCAAAGATCCTATGGATAAAAAATTAGAAGGTTTGCTTAAAAAGATGTTTGTTCAGCAGGGTTACCTTCTACAACCCATTTCATGCATTGTCCCTGTCACTACAGCCGCATATTTCTGGTTTGATGAACTGATTAAGGTGCTCGATAGTGACTCTCCTCCTTATGAGGAGATTATGGACAGAGTCAATGCTCTCAAATTGGCTAATTCTTTCACTCTAGACGCCTCTTTGCAATTGGCTAAGTTAGCGGCTAAGAATTCTGGGTTTGCTATTGTGGCGCGCAGAGCGCTTTGGTTGAAATCTTGGTCGGCTGATGCGTCTTCCAAGAACAAGCTACTAAACATTCCTTTCAATGGGGAAAACGCTGTTTGGTCCTGACTTGAAAGAGATTATCTCTGATATCACTGGGGGTAAGGGCCATGCCCTTCCTCAGGATCGGCCTTTCAAGGCAAAAAATAGACCTAATTTTCGTCCCTTTCGTAAAAACGGACCAGCCCAAGGTGCTACGTCCTCTAAGCAAGAGGGTAATACTTCTCAGGCCAAGCCAGCTTGGAGACCAATGCAAGGCTGGAACAAGGGAAAGCAGGCAAAGAAACCTGCCACTGCTACCAAGACAGCATGAAATATCGGCCCCCGATCCGGGACCGGATCTGGTGGGGGGCAGACTCTCTCTCTTCGCTCAGGCTTGGGCAAGAGATGTTCTGGATCCTTGGGCGCTAGAAATAGTCTCCCAGGGTTATCTTCTGGAATTCAAGGGACTTCCCCCAAGGGGAAGGTTCCACAGGTCTCAGTTGTCTTCAGACCACATAAAAAGACAGGCGTTCTTACATTGTGTAGAAGACCTGTTAAAAATGGGAGTGATTCATCCTGTTCCATTGAGAGAACAAGGGATGGGGTTCTACTCCAATCTGTTCATAGTTCCCAAAAAAGAGGGAACGTTCAGACCAATCCTAGATCTCAAGATCTTAAACAAATTTCTCAAGGTCCCATCTTTCAAGATGGAAACCATTCGAACTATCCTTCCTTCCATCCAGGAAGGTCAATTCATGACCACGGTGGATTTAAAGGATGCGTATCTACATATTCCTATCCACAAGGAACATCATCGGTTCCTAAGGTTTGCATTCCTGGACAAACATTACCAGTTCGTGGCGCTTCCTTTCGGATTAGCCACTGCTCCAAGGATTTTCACAAAGGTACTAGGGTCCCTTCTAGCTGTGCTAAGACCAAGGGGCATTGCAGTTGTACCTTACCTGGACGACATTCTGATTCAAGCGTCGTCCCTCCCTCGAGCAAAGGCTCACACGGACATCGTCCTGGCCTTTCTCAGATCGCACGGCTGGAAAGTGAACGTGGAAAAGAGTTCTCTATCCCCGTCAACAAGGGTTCCCTTCTTGGGAACAATTATAGACTCCTCAGAAATGAGGATTTTTCTAACAGAGGCCAGAAAGACAAAGCTTCTGGACTCTTGTCGAATACTTCATTCCGTTCCTCTTCCTTCCGTAGCTCAGTGCATGGAAGTGATCGGGTTGATGGTAGCGACAATGGACATAGTTCCTTTTGCGCGCATTCATCTAAGACCATTACAACTGTGCATGCTCAGTCAGTGGAATGGGGACTATACAGACTTGTCTCCAAAGATACAAGTAAATCAGAGGACCAGAGACTCACTCCGTTGGTGGCTGTCCCTGGACAACCTGTCACGAGGGATGACATTCCACAGTCCAGAGTGGGTCATTGTCACGACCGACGCCAGTCTGATGGGCTGGGGCGCGGTCTGGGGATCCCTGAAAGCTCAGGGTCTTTGGTCTCGGGAAGAATCTCTTCTACCGATAAATATTCTGGAACTGAGAGCGATATTCAATGCTCTCAAGGCTTGGCCTCAGCTAGCGAGGACCAAGTTCATACGGTTTCAATCAGACAACATGACGACTGTTGCGTACATCAACCATCAGGGGGGAACAAGGAGTTCCCTAGCGATGGAAGAAGTGACCAAGATTATTCTATGGGCGGAGTCTCACTCCTGCCACCTGTCTGCTATCCACATCCCGGGAGTGGAAAATTGGGAAGCGGATTTTCTGAGTCGTCAGACATTGCATCCGGGGGAGTGGGAACTCCATCCGGAAATCTTTGCCCAAGTCACTCAACTTTGGGGCATTCCAGACATGGATCTGATGGCCTCTCGTCAGAACTTCAAAGTTCCTTGCTACGGGTCCAGATCCAGGGATCCCAAGGCGGCTCTAGTGGATGCACTAGTAGCACCTTGGACCTTCAAACTAGCTTATGTGTTCCCGCCGTTTCCTCTCATCCCCAGGCTGGTAGCCAGGATCAATCAGGAGAGGGCGTCGGTGATCTTGATAGCTCCTGCGTGGCCACGCAGGACTTGGTATGCAGATCTGGTGAATATGTCATCGGCTCCACCTTGGAAGCTACCTTTGAGACGAGACCTTCTTGTTCAGGGTCCGTTCGAACATCCGAATCTGGTTTCACTCCAGCTGACTGCTTGGAGATTGAACGCTTGATTTTATCGAAGCGAGGTTTCTCAGATTCTGTTATCGATACTCTTGTTCAGGCCAGAAAGCCTGTAACTAGAAAGATTTACCACAAAATTTGGAAAAAATATATCTGTTGGTGTGAATCTAAAGGATTCCCTTGGGACAAGGTTAAGATTCCTAGGATTCTATCCTTCCTTCAAGAAGGATTGGAAAAAGGATTATCGGCAAGTTCCCTGAAGGGACAGATTTCTGCCTTGTCGGTGTTACTTCACAAAAAACTGGCAACTGTGCCAGATGTTCAAGCCTTTGTTCAGGCTCTGGTTAGAATCAAGCCTGTTTACAAACCTTTGACTCCTCCTTGGAGTCTCAATCTAGTTCTTTCAGTTCTTCAGGGGGTTCCGTTTGAACCCTTACATTCCGTTGATATTAAGTTATTATCTTGGAAAGTTTTGTTTTTAGTTGCAATTTCTTCTGCTAGAAGAGTTTCAGAATTATCTGCTCTGCAGTGTTCTCCTCCTTATCTGGTGTTCCATGCAGATAAGGTGGTTTTACGTACTAAACCTGGTTTTCTTCCAAAAGTTGTTTCTAACAAAAACATTAACCAGGAGATTATCGTACCTTCTCTGTGTCCGAAACCAGTTTCAAAGAAGGAACGCTTGTTGCACAATTTGGATGTTGTTCGCGCTCTAAAATTCTATTTAGATGCTACAAAGGATTTTAGACAAACATCTTCCCTGTTTGTTGTTTATTCAGGTAAAAGGAGAGGTCAAAAAGCAACTTCTACCTCTCTCTCTTTTTGGATTAAAAGCATCATCAGATTGGCTTACGAGACTGCCGGACGGCAGCCTCCCGAAAGAATCACGGCTCATTCCACTAGGGCTGTGGCTTCCACATGGGCCTTCAAGAACGAGGCTTCTGTTGATCAGATATGTAGGGCAGCGACTTGGTCTTCACTGCACACTTTTACCAAATTTTACAAGTTTGATACTTTTGCTTCTTCTGAGGCTATTTTTGGGAGAAAGGTTTTGCAAGCCGTGGTGCCTTCCATTTAGGTGACCTGATTTGCTCCCTCCCTTCATCCGTGTCCTAAAGCTTTGGTATTGGTTCCCACAAGTAAGGATGACGCCGTGGACCGGACACACCTATGTTGGAGAAAACAGAATTTATGTTTACCTGATAAATTTCTTTCTCCAACGGTGTGTCCGGTCCACGGCCCGCCCTGGTTTTTTAATCAGGTCTGATAATTTATTTTCTTTAACTACAGTCACCACGGTACCATATGGTTTCTCCTATGCTATTATTCCTCCTTAACGTCGGTCGAATGACTGGGGTAGGCGGAGCCTAGGAGGGATCATGTGACCAGCTTTGCTGGGCTCTTTGCCATTTCCTGTTGGGGAGGAGAATATCCCACAAGTAAGGATGACGCCGTGGACCGGACACACCGTTGGAGAAAGAAATTTATCAGGTAAACATAAATTCTGTTTTATAGATATATAATATCTCCTCTGCTTTATGAAAAATGCCTTTACAGTTATAATACATAACTGTCAACAGATATTTTTGTTAAATGTTCTAACGACTCTCTTCATCTTCTGAAGAATAACAATACTCTCTGTGACAGGTTTATTTCACAGAACTTAATAAAGCCAATTTCTTTTCAGAAATATTCAGCACCCCCAAGGAATCATATAACAAGCATTTCATCAAATGGATTGCAAAATCATAAACCATATAAAAGAAATCTCTTATATGGCCTTGGAAAGATGTAAAACTGAAAATGTGTCAGGGTGTAGAAATAAATTGCCATTCATTTTCATTTTATGCTTGTCATGAAATATGACTATATTCTTAAATATTTCAATGAAAACAGACAAAAACAGATAGATAATACATTTGATCAATGAAAGACAATTTGAAAAGAGATATGAGGTTATATTAAAAGAAGGTTTAAATCAGCATATATATGTTTTTAACAATAAAGTGACAGACATAAAAAAAAATGTGCAGCAGTGGATTTCAGATTTAGTTAGAAACATTTTTGCCTTTGTGGGGCTGTGGCAGTAATGAACCCTGTGCAAATAAAGTAAAAATAAATAAATATATAAATAAAAGTGAAAATCCGTTTAAAATTATTAATACTGCAATGTTTTCTAGTAAGTATAACCTACTGCTTATTGCATTATTACAACAATACAAACTGGTTTAAATCCTATCAAAGTGCAGGGCTTAAAGGGACAGTATACACTCATTTTAATATAACTGCATGCTATAGACACTACTATAAAGAATAAGATGCACAGATACCGATATAAAAATCCAGTATAAAATGGTTTAAAAACGTACTTAGAAGCTTTCAGTTTAGCTCTGTTGAAAAGGCAGTTGGAAAGCCCACTGCAAGTGGGAAATAAGACACTCCCCCCTCCCCCCTCCCCCTTCTTTTGCATATGAAAAGACCATTTACACAAACAGGAGCAAGCTGGAGAAGGTAGCTGACAGTATTCAAATAAAACTTTGGGGCAAAACTATACATTTAAAAAAAAAACAAAAAAAAAAAACTTTATGGGCTTTATAAATAGATCATCTACAAAACATTTCTGCAAAGAAAAAATTAGTGTATAATGGCCCTTTAATAAATTCCAAAGCCATGGTGCTTAAGGGTACAGTAAACGTAGAAAATTTACATGTGCAGAATTATGTAACATTACCCTAGCGACACCTTAAAAAAACAAAAGCAATTGAGAGATTCCCCCCCCCCCCAAAGGTATATTTACCTTCCGTATAATGTTACATAATTCTGCACTTAGACGTTTATGGTCCTTCTAAAACAAAACGTCCCTGGAATGCTGTACAATGCCTTGCATGGTGGCTGGGTAATGAAGCAGATAACAGACATAGGCCTAGATTATAAATGGCGCACAAACATGCAAGTGGTATGCAGCGTTTAAAGATCATTAAATACAATAGAATTGCATAATCAATAAGTGCATAATAAAAAGACAATGCAATAGCACTTATTTTGACAAATGTTAAAGTTTACTTCAATTTGCTGCTTGCTGGACCCCTGTATAATGTGATAGCCATCAGCCAGTCACAGACTCTATTTAACTGTTGCACATATCTCAGTAATAACTGATGCCTCAGAAAGTGTGTGTATAAAAAGACTGCACAGTTTGATTATGGAAGTAAATTGGAAAGTCTCTTAAAACTGCATGTTCTATCTGATTTCTTAAAGTTTAATTTTGAATTTAGTGACCATTTAAAAATTTTGAGATTTTAATATACAACTTTAGTTATGTGTAGCAAAACAAGTTTTCGATATATTTTAATTATTTAATTTGGCATCTTAAAAAATTGATATGGGCACATAGATTTTGAGCTCTGTTTCCATGCATGCAGGTTTACGTTTGGCTTCAAGTGACCCTGGTTTACCTCTTGACCTTGCCTGGGAACTATAGTTCCCAGCATGCCTTGTTAAGCTCTCCTCTCTGCATGTGACTGAAGTGCAATCGGAAGAGTGAGGTAATCCTAGAATATTTTTTATAATCACTCCTTCAGCATCTCATATATAAAAGCAGTGACCAGAGAAGTTCCAATGTTAGTAAGATGCACAAGGTAATTGCTAGAAGCACTACATCAGAGAGGTGTAGGCGTTGCTCTAGCAACATAAAAATATATTTTTACCAAGATATATTTTTGGTTATTGCAGTAGAGTTACTCGTATTTTTTTATTATGGGTGGATTGGTCTTTGGCATTTAATATTGATTTTATTTTAATTAATTCTGTCACAATATATATATATATATATATATATATATATATATATTTATTACCGGTAAAGTCAGATATCGGGGAAATCCTAGGATTACCCGGGTAAAACGGTCATTACCCAAGCGGCTATGGGTAAAGCCTGATAATTACAATTTAAAAAAAAAGTTTCCAACTCTATTATTAAATGTGCTTAATTCCCATTTTACTCTTTGTTACAGAGATACCTAGGTAGGTGTCTGGAGCACTACATGGTAGGAACTATTGCTGCCATATAGTGCACTTGCAATTAGATAACATTCTTGCAAAACTGCTTCCATATAGTGCTGACCAGGTTTTTCTGGGTGTCGATGCCCCCTGGGCTTGCCTTTCGCCTTGGTCGGTTTCCCTTGGTCGGCTTGCTGAAAGAGTTTGATGGCTTCGCTGCTCTGCAAGCAAATGAGTTTGCTGTGGAACCACTGCAGCTATGGCACCTTGTCTGTGTGCTAGCCAGTTAAATTCTTCAGGGGATTCCTTCCAGGTCAGGGCATTGGAGATTTGTTCTCTCTGTTCAGCCTATGGCTGTGTCCTGGGGGCAGGTGCTCTGTCCTTCCGGCCCGTTTGCTGGCCCCCTTTGTCTTAGGGGGTCCCTATCTTAGGGCTTCTCCTGGCTTCAGGAGGTTAGGACAGACGGGTTAACCTATTTTGGAGAGAGGTACGCTCTCTGGGTTGTTCTGCCCATTTGGAGAGTTGCTGGCTCTGCTTTGAGTCTATGTTGGGCCTTTAGCTAGATCTCTAGGTCTACGGCCATTTCAACGGTCTCCATGTGGTATTTTGGGTTGGCACCCGAGCACTATTGTAATGGATGTGCCATTTTATCCACTCGTTGTTTGAGCCTGAGGTTTTTCTGTTCCCTGGTTTCAGACCTGCCGATGCTTGGGCTGGCCCGGCTGGAAGTAGGTCCTGAGATCTGTTGTTCCTCGGATCTTGGGGGCGCATTGGTCCTTGTTGAGGTTCTGGGCTCTCCTTTTATTTTCAAGACCTATGTGTAGGTGTGGCGGTTTTGGTTGCCTAGATTGTGCCTTCTGTAGTGGAGGTTTAGCACTCTACTTTTTGGTAGCCGCTTCTAGCAAGTATTTCTTCTGTGTCATCCTGAGGATGGCTGCGTGTTCTTGACTCAGGTGTTTACATTTGTCTGGGCCTGTTAAATGTAATTTTGCCTGAATTCCTCAGGGTTCTGAGTCCGGATGATGTTTGGTCTCCGTTTTCAGTTGTTTCTAGGCCCTGGTTGTCTTGCTTCCTGGCAAGTGAAGGGTTGCTCTTTGAAACCAGCTACAGCTGTTTGCACCTTGATCGAGTGCTAGCTAGATTTTCCAATCCAGGCAGGATGTTGGCAGAACTTTTTCTCTGTTCTGCTACCGGTTCTAAACCTTGTGGTTTCGATTATGTTGGGTGTGGCCTCCCCTTGTTGTCAGGACCCATTTAGGTCTTGCGAGCTTGGTTTGATTGGGGGTTTTTCCTTTTATGGAGTATGTGGTAACCTTTCGGTTCCTATTTGGTTCTTCTTTGCCTTATTCCTTTGGGAGTTTCGGCGCAGGTTCCCTTCACTAGTAAAAGTTGTGTGGTGGGGGACCTACTGTTGGGCGACGGTGTGTCCCGGAGGACTGTTGGTTGTGTCTGATGTTGCGGTCTCTAGCTAGGCTTCCGGGCTATTTGCTGGTCAGTGTCCATGGGGCCTTTTCCCTTTTTGTTTTCTTGGCTTTGGACGAAGCAGGGTTTTTTGTTGGGTATTGGTTTTCAGGCCTGGTGCCCTCAGATTGGGCCGCCTACTGTACCTTCCCGTTTTGTAATTCAGTGTCCTCTATAGCTTGGGTATTGTTTTCCCAAAAGTAATGAATGCAGTTGTTGACTCTTTCTATTTAGGAAGAAAAACATCAATTATGCTTACCTGATAATTTTCTTTTCTTCCGATGGAAAGAGTCCACAGCTCCCCACATGTCTTTTTTTATGTGAGGCGTCTTTTTTTTTATTCTTCTGGCACCTTTTCACCCAGATATTTCTTCTACTGTTCCGTGTTCCTCGGCAGAATATTGGGGGATGAGGGAAGTGGGAAGAGTATTTAAAGGGACACTGTACCCCAAAATTTTCTTTCATAATTCAGATAGAGCATGCAATTTTAAGCAACTTTCTAATTTACTCCTATTATCAAATCTTCTTTATTCTCTTGGTATCTTTATTTGAACTGCAAGAATGTAAGTTTAGATGCCGGCCCATTTTTGGTGAACAACCTAGGTTGTCCTTGTTGATTGGTGGATAAATTCATCCACCAATCAAAAACTGCTGTCCAGAGTGCTGAACCAAGAAAAAGCTTAGATGCCTTCTTTTTCATATAAAGATAGCAAGAGAATGAAGAAAAATTGATAATAGGAGTAAATTAGAAAGTTGCTTAAAATTGCATGCTCTATCTGAATCACAAAAATTTTTTTTTTGGGTACTGTGTCCCTTTAAGTCTTTGGCTGGGGTGTCTTTGCCTCCTCCTGGTGGCCAGGTTCTTATTTCCCAAAAGTAATGAATGCAGCTGTGGACTCTTTCCATCGGAAAAAAAGAAAATTATCAGGTAAGCATAATTTATGTTTCCTACAAAAATGTGTCTTACTGTAGGCTAGGTTACAAGTGGCGCGCTAACTGTAGCACGCAAGTGATATTGTTTTTTTTTCCAGCTTTTTGCATTTAATGGAAATAGAAGTTAAAGTTAAAAGTAAACGTCTTTGCCCAAGCGCAATCAAATTTAACTCATGTCGACTTCAGAGCCTGCATAAAGTTGTATAAAACAACATTAAAGGACCAGTCAACACATTAGATTTGCATAATCAACAAATGCAAGATAACAAGACAATGCAATAGCACTTAGTCTGAACTTCAAATGAGTAGTAGATTTTTTTTATAACAAATTTCAAAGTTATGTATATTTCCACTCCCCTTGTACCATGTGATAGCAATCAGCCAATCGCAAATGCATATACGTATAGTCTTAGTTCTTGCACATGCTCAGTAGGAGCTGGTGACTCAAAAAAATTGTAAATATAAAAGACTGTGCACATTTTTTTTAATGGAAGTAAATTGGAAAGTTGTTTAAAATTACATGCTGTATCTGAATCATGAAAATGTAATTTAACCTGAGTGTCCCTTTAAAACACACGGCTCACGCGGAGACTGCTGCATGCGCAGCTTGATAATTCGGCCCCTATGTGTGTACATATGTATTTATGTACTTTATATGTGTATAAATGTATTAACATGCATGTTAACACATAAATACATATGTGCACATATTTCCACTATATTCTGGGAGTACACCGCTGACAGTGCATTCCGCACTATTTAAGACTATGAATTTGTCTTGAAGAAGGCCTTAGAGAAGGCCGAAACGTCGACACTGTATTAATGTAATCAGCACAATAAAAGTTACTTATTGATACAAGCCCTGTTAGTGCCCTCCATCTCTACTACTACTCTCTCTATATATATATATATATATGTGCATTGGAGCCCTTTGCAGTCAAATACCTGAAAACATGAAAAAGCATTTTTATTCAATATTACTATTTAATAATGGTTTTAACTATGCATTTACTATACATATTTCACATTCCAATGTTCTTTGCATAGGGGAATATGTTCTAAGTAGTTTTATATAGATATTTCTATATACCGGTGTATATATATACCTATAAAAAAATTATATTTACCAAAAAATCATTTTATATATATAGAAATATTTAAGAATCACTATAACATATTATTCTATGTCAAGAACATAGGAAAGTGAAATATTCATAATTCATGTTGGGTTTAGAGCTCTTGAATAAACACGGTCGGGTTAGAGGTCGAGTATGGGTCTTAGTTGTTTTTTTTGTAGTTTGTGAGTTCCATTGAAGTATATGGGGGAATACGTTAACATGGTTGCGATATTCAAAGTTTTTGCGCATGTTGGCTTTTCACTTGTGCTCTAACTTTTTACTTTCCACTTGTAATATGAGTGCAACCTGACGTAAGCAAAATAGTGCGCCACTCGTAATCTAGCCCTGTATGAGGTTATAGAGATATCAACTCTATAACAGTTAAAGTATTACTTTGTCTGCTAAGTGGAGCTGTCATTATAAGCCTAAAGGCATTTAACACAAAATATGCAGGAATTAAAAGCCAGATATTGATAACATGACATTTTACAAGTGCATTGATAGAAAGAATTTGTTCTTCAATAAATATAGGGAAGGAGGTCAAAAAGGTCACCCACAGAGTTTAAAAATAATCTTTCTCCAACATAGGTGTGTCCGGTCCACGGCGTCATCCTTACTTGTGGGATATTCTCTTCCCCAACAGGAAATGGCAAAGAGCCCAGCAAAGCTGGTCACATGATCCCTCCTAGGCTCCGCCTTCCCCAGTCATTCTCTTTGCCGTTGTACAGGCAACATCTCCACGGAGATGGCTTAGAGTTTTTTAGTGTTTAACTGTAGTTTTTATTATTCAATCAAGAGTTTGTTATTTTAAAATAGTGCTGGTATGTACTATTTACTCTGAAACAGAAAAGAGATGAAGATTTCTGTTTGTAAGAGGAAAATGATTTTAGCAACCGTTACTAAACTCGATGGCTGTTCCACACAGGACTGTTGAGAGGAATTAACTTCAGTTGGGGGAACAGTGAGCAGACTTTTGCTGCTTGAGGTATGACACATTCTAACAAGACGATGTAATGCTGGAAGCTGTCATTTTCCCTATGGGATCCGGTAAGCCATTTTTATTACAGAGTAAATAAGGGCTTCACAAGGGCTTGTTAAGACTGTAGACATTTTCTGGGCTAAATCGATTCATATATAACATATTTAGCCTTGAGGAATCATTTAATATGGGTATTTTTGTAAAATAATATCGGCAGGCACTGTTTTAGACACCTTATTCTCTAGGGGCTTTCCCTAATCATAGGCAGAGCCTCATTTTCGCGCCGGTATTGCGCACTTGTTTTTGAGAAGCATGACATGCAGTCGCATGTGTGAGGAGCTCTGATACATAAAAAAGACTTTCTGAAGGCGTCATTTGGTATCGTATTCCCCTTTGGGCTTGGTTGGGTCTCAGCAAAGCAGATACCAGGGACTGTAAAGGGGTTAAAGATAAAAACGGCTCCGGTTCCGTTATTTTAAGGGTTAAAGCTTCCAAATTTGGTGTGCAATACTTTTAAGGCTTTAAGACACTGTGGTGAAATTTTGGTGAATTTTGAACAATTCCTTCATACTTTTTCGCAATTGCAGTAATAAAGTGTGTTCAGTTTAAAATTTAAAGTGACAGTAACGGTTTTATTTTAAAACGTTTTTTGTACTTTGTTATCAAGTTTATGCCTGTTTAACATGTCTGAACTACCAGATAGACTGTGTTCTGAATGTGGGGAAGCCAAGGTTCCTTCTCATTTAAATAGATGTGATTTATGTGACACTGAAAATGATGCCCAAGATGATTCCTCAAGTGAGGGGAGTAAGCATGGTACTGCATCATTCCCTCCTTCGTCTACACCAGTCTTGCCCACTCAGGAGGCCCCTAGTACATCTAGCGCGCCAATACTCCTTACTATGCAACAATTAACGGCTGTAATGGATAATTCTATCAAAAACATTTTAGCCAAAATGCCCACTTATCAGCGTAAGCGCGACTGCTCTGTTTTAGATACTGAAGAGCATGAGGACGCTGAGGATAATGGTTCTGATATGCCCCTACACCAGTCTGAGGGGGCCAGGGAGGTTTTGTCTGAGGGAGAAATTTCAGATTCAGGGAAAATTTCTCAACAAGCTGAACCCGATGTGATTACATTTAAATTTAAGTTGGAACATCTCCGCGCTCTGCTTAAGGAGGTGTTATCCACTCTGGATGATTGTGAGAATTTGATCATCCCAGACAAACTATGTAAAATGGACAAGTTCCTAGAGGTCCCGGGGCCCCCAGAAGCTTTTCCTATACCCAAGCGGGTGGCGGACATTGTAAATAAAGAATGGGAAAGGCCCGGTATACCTTTCGTCCCTCCCCCCATATTTAAAAAATTGTTTCCCATGGTCGACCCCAGAAAGGACTTATGGCAGACAGTCCCCAAGGTCGAGGGGGCGGTTTCTACTTTAAACAAACGCACCACTATACCCATAGAAGATAGTTGTGCTTTCAAAGATCCTATGGATAAAAAATTAGAAGGTTTGCTTAAAAAGATGTTTGTTCAGCAAGGTTACCTTCTACAACCAATTTCATGCATTGTCCCTGTCACTACAGCCGCGTGTTTCTGGTTCGATGAGCTAGAAAAGGCGATCGATAGTGATTCTCCTCCTTATGAGGAGATTATGGACAGAATCCGTGCTCTCAAATTGGCTAATTCTTTCACCCTAGACGCCACTTTGCAATTGGCTAGGTTAGCGGCGAAAAATTCTGGGTTTGCTATTGTGGCGCGCAGAGCGCTTTGGTTGAAATCTTGGTCAGCGGATGCGTCTTCCAAGAACAAATTGCTTAACATTCCTTTCAAGGGGAAAACGCTGTTTGGCCCTGACTTGAAAGAGATTATCTCTGATATCACTGGGGGTAAGGGCCACGCCCTTCCTCAGGATAGGTCTTTCAAGGCCAAAAATAAACCTAATTTTCGTCCCTTTCGTAGAAACGGACCAGCCCCAAGTGCTACGTCCTCTAAGCAAGAGGGTAATTCTTCTCAAGCCAAGCCAGCCTGGAGACCAATGCAAGGCTGGAACAAGGGAAAGCAGGCCAAGAAGCCTGCCACTGCTACCAAGACAGCATGAAATGTTGGCCCCCGATCCGGGACAGGATCTGGTGGGGGGCAGACTTTCTCTCTTCGCTCAGGCTTGGGCAAGAGATGTTCTGGATCCTTGGGCACTAGAAATAGTCTCCCAAGGTTATCTTCTGGAATTCAAGGGGCCTCCCCCAAGGGGGAGGTTCCACAGGTCTCAATTGTCTTCAGACCACATGAAAAGACAGGCATTCTTACATTGTGTAGAAGACCTGTTAAAAATGGGAGTGATTCATCCTGTTCCTTTAGGAGAACAAGGGATGGGGTTCTACTCCAATCTGTTCGTAGTTCCCAAAAAAGAGGGAACATTCAGACCAATCTTAGATCTCAAGATCCTAAACAAGTTTCTCAAGGTTCCATCGTTCAAAATGGAAACCATTCGAACAATTCTTCCTTCCATCCAGGAAGGTCAATTCATGACCACGGTGGATTTAAAGGATGCGTATCTACATATTCCTATCCACAAGGAACATCATCGGTTCCTAAGGTTCGCATTCCTGGACAAGCATTACCAGTTTGTGGCACTTCCGTTCGGATTAGCCACTGCTCCAAGGATTTTCACAAAGGTACTAGGGTCCCTTCTAGCGGTTCTAAGACCAAGGGGCATTGCAGTAGTACCTTACTTGGACGACATTCTGATTCAAGCGTCGTCCCTTCCTCAAGCAAAGGCTCACACGGACATTGTCCTGGCCTTTCTCAGATCTCACGGGTGGAAAGTGAACGTAGAAAAAAGTTCTCTATCTCCGTCAACAAGGGTTCCCTTCTTGGGAACAATAATAGACTCCTTAGAAATGAGGATTTTTCTGACAGAGGCCAGAAAATCAAACCTTCTAAACTCTTGTCAAATACTTCATTCTGTTCCTCTTCCTTCCATAGCGCAGTGCATGGAAGTAATAGGTTTGATGGTAGCGGCAATGGACATAGTTCCTTTTGCGCGAATTCATCTAAGACCATTACAACAGTGCATGCTCAGTCAGTGGAATGGGGACTATACAGACTTGTCTCCGACGATACAAGTAGATCAGAGGACCAGAGATTCACTCCGTTGGTGGCTGTCCCTGGACAACCTGTCACAGGGGATGAGCTTCCGCAGACCAGAGTGGGTCATTGTCACGACCGACGCCAGTCTGGTGGGCTGGGGCGCGGTCTGGGGACCCCTGAAAGCTCAGGGTCTTTGGTCTCGGGAAGAATCTCTTCTTCCGATAAATATTCTGGAACTGAGAGCGATATTCAATGCTCTCAGGGCTTGGCCTCAGCTAGCAAAGGCCAAGTTCATACGGTTTCAATCAGACAACATGACGACTGTTGCGTACATCAACCATCAGGGGGGAACAAGGAGTTCCCTGGCGATGGAAGAAGTGACCAAAATCATTCAATGGGCGGAGACTCACTCCTGCCACTTGTCTGCAATCCACATCCCAGGAGTGGAAAATTGGGAAGCGGATTTTCTGAGTCGTCAGACATTTCATCCGGGGGAGTGGGAACTCCATCCGGAAATCTTTGCCCAAATTACTCAATTGTGGGGCATTCCAGACATGGATCTGATGGCCTCTCGTCAGAACTTCAAGGTTCCTTGCTACGGGTCCAGATCCAGGGATCCCAAGGCGACTCTAGTAGATGCACTAGTAGCACCTTGGACCTTCAAACTAGCTTATGTATTCCCGCCGTTTCCTCTCATCCCCAGGCTGGTAGCCAGGATCAATCAGGAGAGGGCATCGGTGATCTTGATAGCTCCTGCGTGGCCACGCAGGACTTGGTATGCAGACCTGGTGAATATGTCATCGGCTCCACCATGGAAGCTACCTTTGAGACGAGACCTTCTTGTTCAAGGTCCGTTCGAACATCCGAATCTGGTCTCACTCCAACTGACTGCTTGGAGATTGAACGCTTGATCTTATCAAAGCGAGGGTTCTCAGATTCTGTCATTGATACTCTTGTTCAGGCCAGAAAGCCTGTAACTAGAAAAATTTACCACAAAATATGGAAAAAATATATCTGTTGGTGTGAATCTAAAGGATTCCCTTGGGACAAGGTAAAAATTCCTAAGATTCTATCCTTTCTTCAAGAAGGTTTGGAGAAAGGATTATCTGCAAGTTCCTTGAAGGGACAGATTTCTGCCTTGTCTGTGTTACTTCACAAAAAGCTGGCAGCTGTGCCAGATGTTCAAGCCTTTGTTCAGGCTCTGGTTAGAATCAAGCCTGTTTACAAACCTTTGACTCCTCCTTGGAGTCTCAATTTAGTTCTTTCAGTTCTTCAGGGGGTTCCGTTTGAACCCTTACATTCCGTTGATATTAAGTTATTATCTTGGAAAGTTTTGTTTTTGGTTGCAATTTCTTCTGCTAGAAGAGTTTCAGAATTATCTGCTCTGCAGTGTTCTCCTCCTTATCTGGTGTTCCATGCAGATAAGGTGGTTTTACGTACTAAACCTGGTTTTCTTCCGAAAGTTGTTTCTAACAAAAACATTAACCAGGAGATAGTCGTGCCTTCTTTGTGTCCGAATCCAGTTTCAAAGAAGGAACGTTTGTTGCACAATTTGGATGTTGTTCGTGCTCTAAACTTCTATTTAGATGCTACAAAGGATTTTAGACAAACATCTTCCTTGTTTGTTGTTTATTCTGGTAAAAGGAGAGGTCAAAAAGCAACTTCTACCTCTCTCTCTTTTTGGATTAAAAGCATCATCAGATTGGCTTATGAGACTGCCGGACGGCAGCCTCCTGAAAGAATCACAGCTCATTCCACTAGGGCTGTGGCTTCCACATGGGCCTTCAAGAACGAGGCTTCTGTTGATCAGATATGTAAGGCAGCGACTTGGTCTTCACTGCACACTTTTACTAAATTTTACAAGTTTGATACTTTTGCTTCTTCTGAGGCTATTTTTGGGAGAAAGGTTTTGCAAGCCGTGGTGCCTTCCATCTAGGTGACCTGATTTGCTCCCTCCCTTCATCCGTGTCCTAAAGCTTTGGTATTGGTTCCCACAAGTAAGGATGACGCCGTGGACCGGACACACCTATGTTGGAGAAAACAGAATTTATGTTTACCTGATAAATTACTTTCTCCAACGGTGTGTCCGGTCCACGGCCCGCCCTGGTTTTTTAATCAGGTCTGATATTTTATTTTCTTTAACTACAGTCACCACGGTATCATATGGTTTCTCCTATGCAAATATTCCTCCTTTACGTCGGTCGAATGACTGGGGAAGGCGGAGCCTAGGAGGGATCATGTGACCAGCTTTGCTGGGCTCTTTGCCATTTCCTGTTGGGGAAGAGAATATCCCACAAGTAAGGATGACGCCGTGGACCGGACACACCGTTGGAGAAAGTAATTTATCAGGTAAACATAAATTCTGTTGTTTCTTTGCTTTTTTGTTACCGACTTCAATAAGCTAAACAGTTGCCATTTTTAAATGTATGTAGAATGTTTATTTTAAAAATTACTATTTCTGTCCTTTGTCAAAAGATACTCAACCTTTATGTATTCATTATTCAAGGATGGGCAACTGTTTTAGCACATTTGAATGTTTGCTGAATTGGTTCATTCTAAAAAAAAAAATGTTTTACTGAACATTCTGGCATTTTTTACAACATATAATATATATATTCTATTATATCAAGTGCAGCATTTCAAGTTTGCAATAATAAATAAAAAATCGTTTTTTTAATATTAAATGTTATTTGAAGGGTCAGTAAACGTAGAAATTAATATTATGTCATTTTGCACTATTTGCAGAATTATGTAACATTAAGATAGCGGTATCTATGAAACAATAAAGAAAATTACTAATCAAAGCTCGCCAGAGTATGCAGTTTAACTAAATGTATTGCTCTCTTGTGCTTGGTAAAGCTGCCTGTATGCTACGTTTAGTTTAACAGCGCAATTGGGCGCTGTGTGTTTAAACATCAAATCTATGACATGGTTTTTAAATGAGAAGAGGACAATGAAGGTAATGTAAATAAACTTTTGGGTTTTTATTTTTTTTTATTTTTTCCCCCACAGGTACCGCTAGCCTAATAGCACACAACTGTGCATATAGTGAAGAATTATGTAACATTAATTTCTCCTAGCCTTGTTGTCTGTGGACTAAATCCCAGATTGGCTCCTCCAAATAAGGCAAATTATGAGTGGAGTTTGTTAATGGAAATATAATTGCAATAAAAATTATGTTAATTTGGCTTAAAATGTTAAGACTTGGCTGATACATTATTCTATAACACAACAAAAATGTTTTGCAGTGCCTTGTCTGATAATTTCTGCTTAAAGTGAAGGCTAAGTAACCTGGTTGTCGATCTACAAAAGCAATATTTGTCACAAATTAATATGAGTTTCATTTCTCATTTTTCTGTGAATCAAGTTATCGCCGTAATAATTCTGTTTTTTAATCTCCGCAAATTCAACCCGTTGTTTTATTGTTTTATTCTTGATCACGTTTTAAGCAGACCCAATTGAAAATCTGCCCGTTAGGCAGCCGTCACTCTACGTCATCCACCTCCTTGTTATTCTGCGCATGCGCATTTTCTTTCTTTATATTGGAATGCACACTCGCTCCCGTTTCGTTATGGAGTTTGTGTTCGCCGAGTATCGCATGCGCAGTAGCAAGTAAAATCACTGATATGCGCATTGGAAAGGATCATCGTGAACACGCTTTTGAGATACATATAGAGCGGGTGGGACCGCTCTATACATCACAGCACATAGAATCAGGAAATAGAGGTTGGGAGGAGTTTACAACAAAATGGTAGGGGAATATATCTAAAAAACCTCTGAAAATTATTATTTTTTTTTTAGAAAATAAACAGCGATTAGCTTCTTATAATATGGAATAATGCATCAATGTCTTCATTTTAAAGGGACATTGTACACTAGCTTTTTCGTTGCATAAATATTTTGTAGATGATCCATTTATATAGCCCATCTTGTTGTGTTTTTGTAACAATGTATAGTTTTGCTTATTTTTAAATAACATAGTGCTGATTTTTAGACTCCTAACCATGCCCCCTAATATTGGGTCTTTTCATATGCAGGGGAGGGTGGAGGGTCTGCTCTCATCCCCTTTCAGTGGGTCTCCCAGCCTAACCTCATCAACAGTGCTAAATTGGGAGCTTCTAAGTAAGTTTTTAAAAGGTTTTTATACTAGACTTTTAAAGGACCAGTAAACACAGCAGATTTGCATAATCAACAAATGCAAGATAACAAGACAATGCAATAGCATTTACTCTGAATTTCAAATGAGTAGTAGATTCTTTTCTAACACAGTTCAAAGTTATGTATATTTCCACTCCCCCTGTACCATGTGACAGCAATTAGCCAATCACAAATGCATATACGTATAGTCTGAGTTCTTGCACATGCTCAGTAGGAGCTGCTGACTCAAAAAAAGTGTAAATATAAAAGACTGTGCACATTTTTTTTAATGGAAGTAAATGGGAAAGTTGTTTAAAATGACATGCTGTATCTGAATCATGATAATGTAATAAAACCTGAGTGCCCCTTTAAGTATCTGTGCATATTATTCTTTTAGTAGTGTCTATAACATGCAGTTATATGAAAATTAGTGTATACGGTCCCTTTAATTTATACAAATGTCAGTATTTACTGTCCCTTGGGATGCATGTTATGATAAAGTTACATTGTTGACCTGTGTTTTAAACGCTTTATGCTATATTGTTTAAACACTGAGAAAACATTAAACAGTGTCATAAATTTACCAGGGCTATGTAAACAAAGCAAGGCAAGTTTCCATTATGCTTCCAAGTAGGAGCATAAAAAGCAAATGGTGGCTGTTATCCGAAATCACTAACTGTTTGTTTCCATGCCAGATTCACTCATATCTTTCCATATGCCCCCAATTCATTCTCTTTCATCTTAAATTTAGGAGTAGTTTCCATAAAAGTTAATCATTTCTAAGGAGGATTTAAAGATTTAAAGAACATTTCCTGAGATAACCATAGCGTTTTGTATTAGTAAAAATGCCATTCTTTGCTCAAGAGCCTAGTTAGTGTTTTAGGGTGGGGGGAGGAGGTGGGAGATGAAAGATAAGAATGCACCTGATCTTGTAAAGTCAGTCAAATCTTTTTTTATTCTTTTTTTTTTTGTAGCTGAAATAAAGGCAACCCTTAGATGACCTTTTTTAGTTTGAGCCTGGCAATGTGCTCATTGTAAATGCTATTTCAAAATTTGTATATATATGTGTGATTGTGTTTTAGCAGAGCTCCTATTATAAATTTAAAATTTGCAGATACTTATAATTCCTGATCGGATTAGTGTGGCTGAATGGGGCTAGTTTTTCTTAGGCTGCCAATCAGTGCCTGGGAAATTTAAAATAAATTAATTAAAGGGACATAAAACACAATTTTTTTCTTTCATGATTCAGATAGAGAATACATTTTTAAACAACATTCCAATTTACGTCTATCTAATTTGCTTCATTCTTTAGGTATCTTTTGTAGAATAAATAGCAGTGCACATAGGTGAGCCAATGGCATGAGGTATCTATGTACAGCCACCAATCAGCAGCTACTGAGCATATTTAGATATGCTTTTGAACACAGGATATCAAGAGAAAGAAGCAAATTAGATAACATAAGTCAATTGAAAAGTTGTTTAAAATTGATTGCTCTTTCTAAATCATCAAAGAAAAAAAAATGTGGGTTTTATGTCCCTTTAAAGGGAAATAATGAAAGAATTCTTAAATTATATAATGATAAATAATTTTATTATTACAACTATGGGTTTAATCACATTCTATCCTTTAAAGGTACAGTCAAGCCAATTTTTTTTTAATGATTTGAATAAAGCATGTGAATTTTAAACTACTTTCCAAATGATATATTTGATCGAATTTGCCTTGTTTCTCTTGATATCCTTTGTTGATAAGCATACATAGATAGGCTCAGGAGCAGTAATGCACCTCTGGGAGCTTGCTCCTAATTTGTGGTTGCATATATATGCCTCTTGTCATTGGCTCTAGTGCATTGCTGCTCCAATAAAGAATACAAAGAAAATGAAGTTATGGAAGTATATTATTTTTTTACATTATAGGCATTGAAGAAAACAATTCCTATATTTAATATGTACAAATCCTGTTTGTTTTGATTACAATCCAAATTAAGGATCATTATTCACGGCTAAAACGACTTGTTTGAACACAAAATGACCTGCTGCCATATTGGATGATGTTAGGAAAACTGATCCAAACACTTCCTGCTCAATCAATTAAAGATACAAAATAATGCACTTTTACACTATTAAAAAATAGCAAAATCAATAGCCCAGCAAACACACTTGTATACCAATAATACCCCTGTTAAAGGGACATGTTTTTCTGAGACATACACACATATCCTGTGAGGGCCGTGCGCCAGTATTCAAACACTAAAGAGCTGGCAGTGGTGTGTATTATCTCTACGAAGACGTAATATGTGTTATACAAGCACCTGCTGTCTCTCTGCGAAGGTGTAGCGTTTGAATACTGGCGCATGGGCCCTCACTGCATAGGTGCGTCTGCCTCCGAAAAAACAGTAATAACTTTTTTCTAGAAGCATTTTTGCTAATTGAAGTATATTGCAAAAATGCTTCTATTTCAAATTGAAATGCACCCATGCACTTTTCATTTTTTGACCTTTCTATCCCTTTAATTGTACACATCACCTATTAGCAGCACTACACACTGTTTAAATGGATTAGTTAATATACAGGCCCTTCAACCTGACCTTTGATGTAATAGTAAAACTACAAAATCGCTATTTAGTTTGTCGTTAATCCTGGTCATTTAATTTTTCGATCTCAAAATCAGTAGATTAATTTAGGCAAATAATAATTTTGCGTTTTGTTTTCAGCGCGTATTTTGTGTAGGTGCGTTTTTGTAATTTGCAGTCATTAGAAAAATGTGCTCACAATATCAGCTGGCGATCAGAAATGTTTATCCATCAGAAAAAAGAGAAAGTTTGTAATTGAACTCCATAATTCTTCAAGGAATTGTGCAATAAATGCTTGCCCATTATATTACACAGTTCTATCCCTTTAAATAGTTTTATGTCATTAGCAGTAGTGCTGCAAATAAACAGTGCATTGATTGTGTCAGTGCATTGATTGTGTCAGTGCATTGATTGTGTCAGTGCACTGATTGTGTACTGGCACTTTTTTTCAAACCCGCTTACACAGGACTGGACAAAAGTAAGAAATGATCACCTATGTGCAGAACTAAACAGGCTGATCATTTATCCTCTGTGGCTGTTGTGGGCAGCATGCACCTGCTATGCAACATGATCTCTATGGTACCTAGACTTTTTTTTTGAGGAAATTAAATCAGTAAACAACAATTAGCTGTTGCCGTGGCAGCTTCAGCAGAAGTGAGTCATAGTCATTTCACATTCCAATGTTCTGCACATACAGGATAATGTACTTTTCTCCAACATTGGTGTGTCCGGTCCACGGCGTCATCCTTACTTGTGGGATATTCTCTTCCCCAACAGGAAATGGCAAAGAGTCCCAGCAAAGCTGGTCACATGATCCCTCCTAGGCTCCGCCCACCCCAGTCATTCTCTTTGCCGTTGCACAGGCAACATCTCCACGGAGATGGTTAAGAGTTTTTTGGTGTTTAAATGTAGTTTTTATTCTTCTATCAAGTGTTTGTTATTTTAAAATAGTGCTGGTATGTACTATTTTACTCTGAAACAGAAAAGGATGAAGATTTCTGTTTGTAAGAGGAAGATGATTTTAGCAGACAGTAACTAAAATCGATTGCTGTTTCCACACAGGACTGTTGAGATGAAGTAACTTCAGTTGGGGGAAACAGTTAGCAGACTTTTCTGCTTAAGGTATGACTAGCCATATTTCTAACAAGACTGTGTAATGCTGGAAGGCTGTCATTTCCCCTCATGGGGACCGGTAAGCCATTTTCTTAGTCAAAAACAAACAGAATAAAGGGCTTATTATGGGCTAAAAAACTGGTAGACATTTTTATGGGCTAAATCGATTGCTTTATTTGTGCATATTATTCAGATTTAGACTAACAATTGACATTTATAATCTTGGGGAACGTTTATAAAACGGCAGGCACTGTATTGGACACCTTTTTCAGTCAGGGGGCCTTTCTAGTCATACACTGAGCCTCATTTTCGCGCCATTAATGCGCAGTTGTTTTTTGAGAGCAGGGCATGCAGATGCATGTGTGAGGATCTAAGAATCTCTGAAAAAGCTTTTAGAAGGCGTCATTTGGTATCGTATTCCCCTCAGGGCTTGGTTGGGTCTTAGCAAAGCCTATATCTGGGACTGTATAGGGGTTAAATTGAAAAACGGCTCCGGTTCCGTTATTTTAAGGGTTAAAGCTCTGAAATTTGGTGTGCAATACTTTTAAGGCTTTAAGACAATGTGGTGAAATTTTGGTAATTTTTGAACAATTCCTTCATACTTTTTCACATATTCAGTAATAAAGTGTTTTCTGTTTGAAATTTAAAGTGACAGTAACGGTTTTATTTTAAAACGTTTTTTGTGCTTTGTTGACAAGTTTAAGCCTGTTTAACATGTCTGTACCTTCAGATAAGCTATGTTCTATATGTATGAAAGCCAATGTGTCTCCCCATTTAAATTTATGTGATAATTGTGCCATAGCGTCCAAACAAAGTAAGGACAGTACTGACACAAATAATGATATTGCCCAAGATGATTCCTCAAATGAGGGGAGTAAACATGATACTACATCATCTCCTACTGTGTCTACACCAGTTTTGCCCATGCAGGAGGCCCCTAGTACATCTAGTGCGCCAATACTTATTACCATGCAACAATTAACGGCTGTAATGGATAACTCCATAGCAAATCTTTTATCCAAAATGCCTACTTATCAGAGAAAGCGCGATTGCTCTGTTTTAAACACTGAAGAGCAAGAGGACGCTGATGATAATTGTTCTGTCATACCCTCACACCAATCTGAAGGGGCCATGAGGGAGGTTTTGTCTGAGGGAGAAATTTCAGATTCAGGAAAAATTTCTCATCAAGCTGAACCTGATGTTGTGACATTTAAATTTAAATTAGAACATCTCCGCGCACTGCTTAAGGAGGTATTATCTACTCTGGATGATTGTGACAATTTGGTCATTCCAGAGAAATTATGCAAGATGGACAGGTTCCTAGAGGTTCCGGTGCCCCCCGACGCTTTTCCTATACCCAAGCGGGTGGCGGACATAGTAAATAAAGAGTGGGAAAAGCCCGGCATACCTTTTGTTCCTCCCCCTATATTTAAGAAATTATTTCCTATGGTCGACCCCAGAAAGGACTTATGGCAGACAGTCCCCAAGGTCGAGGGGGCAGTTTCTACTCTAAACAAACGCACTACTATTCCTATCGAAGATAGTTGTGCTTTCAAAGATCCTATGGATAAAAAATTGGAGGGTTTGCTTAAAAAGATTTTTGTACAGCAAGGCTACCTTCTACAACCAATTTCATGCATTGTTCCTGTCACTACGGCAGCGTGGTTCTGGTTCGAGGAACTAGAAAAGTCGCTCAGTAGAGAAACTCCATATGAGGAGGTTATGGACAGAGTTCACGCACTTAAATTGGCTAACTCTTTTATTTTAGATGCCGCTTTGCAATTAGCAAAATTAGCGGCGAAAAATTCAGGGTTTGCTATCGTGGCGCGCAGAGCGCTTTGGCTAAAGTCTTGGTCAGCGGATGTGTCATCCAAGACAAAATTGCTTAACATTCCTTTCAAAGGTAAAACTTTATTTGGACCTGATTTGAAAGAGATTATTTCAGACATCACTGGGGGAAAGGGCCACGCCCTTCCACAGGATAGGTCTTTTAAGGCTAAAAATAAGCCTAATTTTCGTCCCTTTCGCAGAAATGGACCAGCCTCTAATTCTGCATCCTCTAAGCAAGAGGGTAATGCCTCACAACCCAAACCAGCCTGGAAACCAATGCAAGGCTGGAACAAGGGTAAGCAGGCCAAGAAGCCTGCCACTGCTAACAAAACGGCATGAAGGAGTAGCCCCCGATCCGGGACCGGATCTGGTGGGGGGCAGACTCTCTCTCTTTGCTCAGGCTTGGGCAAGAGATGTTCAGGATCCTTGGGCGCTAGAAATAGTTTCTCAAGGTTATCTCCTGGAATTCAAGGAACTACCCCCAAGGGGAAGGTTCCACAAGTCTCACTTATCCTCAAACCAAATAAAGAGACAGGCATTCTTACATTGTGTAGAAGACCTGTTAAAGATGGGTGTGATACACCCAGTTCCAATAAAGGAACAAGGTATGGGATTTTATTCCAATCTGTTCGTAGTTCCCAAAAAAGAGGGAACGTTCAGACCAATTCTGGATTTGAAGATCCTAAACAAATTTCTCAGGGTACCATCGTTCAAAATGGAAACTATTCGAACGATTCTACCCACCATCCAGGAAAGTCAATTTATGACTACCGTGGATCTAAAGGATGCGTACCTACATATCCCTATCCACAAGGAACATCATCAGTTCCTAAGGTTCGCTTTTCTGGACAAACATTTCCAGTTTGTGGCTCTTCCATTCGGATTAGCCACTGCTCCAAGGATTTTCACAAAGGTGCTAGGGTCCCTTCTAGCGGTTCTAAGACCAAGGGGCATTGCAGTAGTACCTTACTTGGACGACATTCTAATACAAGCGTCGTCCCTGTCAAAGGCAAAGGCTCATACGAACATCGTTCTAGCCTTTCTCACATCTCACGGATGGAAGGTGAACAAAGAAAAGAGTTCTCTGTCCCCGTCAACAAGAGTTCCCTTCTTGGGAACAATAATAGATTCCTTAGAAATGAGGATTTTTCTGACAGAGGTCAGAAAATCAAAACTTCTAAGCTCTTGTCAAGTACTTCATTCTGTTCCTCGTCCTTCCATAGCGCAGTGCATGGAAGTAATAGGATTGATGGTTGCAACAATGGACATAGTTCCTTTTGCACGAATTCATCTAAGACCATTACAACTGTGCATGCTCAAACAGTGGAATGGGGATTATACAGACTTGTCTCCAATGATTCAAGTAGATCAAAGGACCAGAGATTCACTCCGTTGGTGGCTGACCCTGGACCATCTGTCCCAGGGAATGAGCTTCCGCAGGCCAGAGTGGGTAATTGTCACGACCGACGCCAGTCTAGTGGGCTGGGGTGCGGTCTGGGAATCCCTGAAAGCTCAGGTCTATGGTCTCGGGAAGAGTCTCTTCTCCCGATAAACATTCTGGAACTGAGAGCGATATTCAATGCTCTCAGAGCTTGGCCTCAACTAGCAAAGGCCAAATTCATAAGGTTCCAATCAGACAACATGACGACTGTTGCTTATATCAATCATCAAGGGGGAACAAAGAGTTCCCTGGCGATGAAGGAAGTGACCAAAATAATTCAATGGGCGGAGGATCACTCCTGCCACTTGTCTGCAATCCACATCCCAGGAGTGGAAAATTGGGAAGCGGATTTTCTGAGTCGTCAGACATTTCATCCGGGGGAGTGGGAACTCCATCCGGAAATCTTTGCCCAAATAACTCAATTATGGGGCATTCCAGACATGGATCTGATGGCGTCTCGTCAGAACTTCAAGGTTCCTTGCTACGGGTCCAGATCCAGGGATCCCAAGGCGACTCTAGTAGATGCACTAGTAGCACCTTGGACTTTCAACCTAGCTTACGTATTCCCACCGTTTCCTCTCATTCCCAGGCTGGTAGCCAGGATCAATCAGGAGAGGGCCTCGGTGATCTTGATAGCTCCTGCGTGGCCACGCAGGACTTGGTATGCAGACCTGGTGAATATGTCATCGGCTCCACCATGGAAGCTACCTTTGAGACAGGACCTTCTTGTTCAAGGTCCATTCGAACACCCAAATCTGGTCTCCCTCCAACTGACGGCTTGGAGTTTGAACGCTTGATTCTATCAAAGCGTGGGTTTTCAGATTCGGTGATAGATACTCTGGTTCAGGCCAGAAAACCTGTAACTAGAAAAATTTACCATAAGATATGGAAAAAATATATCTGTTGGTGTGAATCCAAAGGATTCCCATGGAATAAGATAAAAATTCCTAAGATTCTCTCCTTTCTTCAAGAAGGTTTGGAGAAAGGTTTATCTGCAAGTTCTCTAAAGGGACAGATCTCTGCCTTATCTGTCTTACTACACAAAAGACTGGCAGCTGTGCCAGATGTTCAAGCATTTGTTCAAGCTCTGGTTAGGATCAAGCCTGTTTACAGACCATTGACTCCTCCCTGGAGTCTAAATCTAGTTCTTTCAGTTCTTCAAGGGGTTCCGTTTGAACCCTTACATTCCGTAGATATTAAGTTACTATCTTGGAAAGTTTTGTTTTTGGTTGCAATTTCTTCTGCTAGAAGAGTTTCAGAGTTATCTGCTCTGCAGTGTTCTCCTCCTTATCTGGTGTTCCATGCAGATAAGGTGGTTTTGCGTACTAAGCCTGGTTTTCTTCCTAAAGTTGTTTCTAACAAAAATATTAACCAGGAGATAGTTGTACCTTCTTTGTGTCCGAATCCAGTTTCAAAGAAGGAACGTTTGTTACACAATTTGGACGTTGTCCGTGCTCTAAAGTTCTATTTAGAGGCTACTAAAGATTTCAGACAAACATCTTCCTTGTTTGTTGTTTATTCTGGTAAAAGGAGAGGTCAAAAAGCGACTTCTACCTCTCTTTCCTTTTGGCTTAAAAGCATTATCTGTTTGGCTTATGAGACTGCCGGACGGCAGCCTCCTGAAAGAATCACAGCTCACTCCACTAGGGCTGTGGCTTCCACATGGGCCTTCAAGAACGAGGCTTCTGTTGACCAGATATGTAAGGCAGCGACTTGGTCTTCACTGCACACTTTTGCCAAATTTTACAAATTTGATACTTTTGCTTCTTCGGAGGCTATTTTTGGGAGAAAGGTTTTGCAAGCTGTGGTGCCTTCCGTTTAGGTGACCTGATTTGCTCCCTCCCTTCATCCGTGTCCTAAAGCTTTGGTATTGGTTCCCACAAGTAAGGATGACGCCGTGGACCGGACACACCAATGTTGGAGAAAACAGAATTTATGCTTACCTGATAAATTACTTTCTCCAACGGTGTGTCCGGTCCACGGCCCGCCCTGGTTTTTTAATCAGGTCTGATGAATTATTTTCTCTAACTACAGTCACCACGGTATCATATGGTTTCTCCTATATATATTTCCTCCTGTCCGTCGGTCGAATGACTGGGGTGGGCGGAGCCTAGGAGGGATCATGTGACCAGCTTTGCTGGGACTCTTTGCCATTTCCTGTTGGGGAAGAGAATATCCCACAAGTAAGGATGACGCCGTGGACCGGACACACCGTTGGAGAAAGTAATTTATCAGGTAAGCATAAATTCTGTTTTTATTGTAAATACATATTTCTCTATATATCTCTATATACCTATACCTGTATATCAATTCACATAGATATATAGGTATAGATATGTATTTTACATTAACAGTATCAGATATATTTCTATAGAAAAAAAGTACATTATTTTCTATGTGAAGAACAAAGAAATGTAAAATATGTGTAACGTGCATTGGAGTTCGCAACCTAGGACTAACGTGGTCGAGTTAGCGCACATGAAAAACTGCTTTCTTTAATGCGCGTTATTGAAATATTAAATATAAACTATTGAAAAATATTAATAAAAATTATTGAAAATTATTATTATTATTTTTTTAAAATAAGCAGTGTGACCGGGGGACCCAGGGTTTAGCTTTTGAAGCCAGATACCTCATTGTGATTAGGCTGATCAAGAGTTACACCATTTGGTTATATCCTGAATTCACATGACATTGTATTAACCTCTTACAAACCAATAGAAAGAAATAGAAAACAAACCATGCCTTTGCACGGCAACTTCTTTTACAAATTAACAACTTTTTTCTCCTATTCCCCTCTTTGCTTTTCGGCATGCTATGTATCTTCAAGTGCTTCAATTTGTTTTTTCCTTGTTTGTTTTTTATTTTTCACCATTATTTCAAATCTTTCTCCTATAATTTATTATGTTCTAATTAATGGTTAGCTTTATATGACGGCTTAGATCTAGGTTCCAATAGGAGCCTATGGAAGTCCGCTTACATGAGCGCAATGCTTCCTAGCAATGTGAATTTGAGCTTGCGGTCGCATTGAGATTTACTTGTAATACCAACACACATTATTGTGCGCTGGTATTACAAAGTGAAGCGCTAATATCGCTTGCAAGATAGTCAACGAATCTCATTATTAATTGGTTGGTTTGCACATGGCACTAACTGCTTCTCTCCGATGAACTCCTGCACATGGTATTGCGTTTTATGGTTATGCCGTTAGCCTAAAGGACATCTACAGACGTTTACTTTTCACTTTTTCAGGACAGTATAAGTTTATAACTACTCTTGGCTTATGAGCAACCCAGAAATAAAATAGGATTGTTTATATTAAATCAAATGATTTAGGACTATGCTTTGCCTAATATAGCGTCAAGCTTATTATTTACACTTAGCCCTAGATTGATGGGAGTTATTTGAATTATGTGCACTATTATTTGTTTGCACAATTATTAGCGGATCGCTTGCTATTGCTGATTATATATACTGTATAAATAAATGTGTAAGGCTTTGTCCTCTTATTGATACTTAGTCCTTAGTGCTTTTGACTAAATGTAGCCACCAATCAGCAAGCACTACCCAGGGTGCCGAACCAAAAATGGGCCAGCTCCTAAGCTTTACATTCCTGCTTTTTCAAATAAAGATAGCAAGAGAATGAATAAAAATATGAGTAAATTAGAAAATTGCTTAAAATGACATGCTCTATCATGAATCATGAAAGAAAAATGTTACTTATATCACATTATGTTATCTGATTGAAGGGACATTAGTGTGATGCATTTAAAATGCTTGTTAAATTACTGCATGGTTTAAATGATATTTACCTTGTACTTGCAGCCTCCAGACAGTCCCTGGCCACTCCCCCACCCCGAAAAAAACAAAAAAAACTAAAAAACTAAGCTGTGCAGTCAATCATACACTGTAGTATCTGAGCTATTATTTTCAACTTCAGATCATTGTTTGGCTGTTTGTATTGTATTGTTTGAAAAACAAACAAAAAAACCAAGTAGTGCAGTTAGGGAAAGTCTGTAGTCCGCAAGAACAGTGTAAGTTTCATTAAATTACTTTATTGCCCCTTTCATTATTAATTTTGTTTTGTTTTTGTGTATAGCTGCCATATATATTTAAAATCTATTTATATTATGATGTTTGGGAAAGAACTGTCTGTAACATTAAACTTTCTTGTATTTTCAGGTGAGGACTTTGTTTGTCAGTGGATTACCGTTAGACATCAAACCAAGGGAACTGTACTTATTATTCCGACCATTTAAGGTATTGTATTGTTTACATGTCGATTACCTAATAAATTGCTGGTAAAAAAAAAAATTGCCTATATTGGAAGACTGAAAACTTTATTCCCTTATCTGAGATTAGAATTTTTAAACACTGTATTGTAAAATTCACTTCCATTTAATGTGCTCGCAATGATCTATTTTATCTGCTGGAGTGTATTAAATTGTCTACAATTAGATACTTTACCTTTTTTGACATTTGATATATCTGCCTGTGCCTGGTAAAGCTGCCCTTTGCTACATTTTTCAGCATTGCAGTACTGGGTATAGAAAAGCTATGTAAACGAGACACAACAGAAATCAAAGAGGGAGCTCACCCCATCTCAAAGGGTGTTCCTGCATCTGCTTGGAATACAGTAAACTCTTATAAGCTACTTGCCTGAGTATATTGTTCATATTAGTTTTACAAATTGCACACATTTGTAGTTTTGGACTTGCCATATGACCCATGCCTATTAATTAAGCCAACACTAAAACATACTACTATGTTACACAATCAGTAAATTGAAAATGTATTTCAAATGATATCCATTGATCATTTTGGGATCTTCTATTTGGGTAAAATTACATCATCAGCAGTTATGGTTTAAAAAAAACAAACAATTAATTGTTAATAAAAATATTCTAATATTTATATTTCAGAATTTTACTAGTTTAAAGGGACAGTCTACTCCAAAATTGGTATTGTTTAAAAAGATAGATAATCCGTTTATTACCTATTCCCCAGTTTTGCATAACCAATATGGTTATATTAATATACTTTTTTACTCTGTGATTACTTTGTATATAAGTCTCTTCCGACAGCCTCCTGATCACCCGACCTTTTACTTATTATCTATTGTCAGGCACAACTCCATGGGTGTGAGCACAATGCTATCTATATGGCCCACATGAATAAGCAGTCTCTTGTGAAAAGCTAAGAAAAAGCATGTGATAAGAGGCTGTCTGTAGTGGCTTAGGAACAGGCAGAGAGTTAAAGGTTATAAAGTATATTAATATAACAATGTTGGTTGTGCAAAGCTGGGGAATGGGTAGTAAAGACTTTATCTTTAAACTATAACAATTTTGGTGTAGACTGTCCCTTTAAAGAGAAAAAAACTGCTCTATCAACTTCTTTTTTATTTGTTTTTATAATTCTGAAATCTTATCTAAATGGATTAGTCTTAGAATATATTTTAGATCTAATTTTCATATCACTGTAAATTCATCCTGTTGACAATTTTCAGGATATTTTTCATTAAAACAATACAATGTAATTGAAATATTCTAGTTTCTTCCTGTTTGCCAAGTTATATGCAACCTCAGGCTACTTTTTTCATCCACTAATGTTATAATCGGGCGTCCAAAAGATGGAATTTGGAACCTGAAACACATATATTACACTGTGATTTAGATTCTAATCCAACTGCTAAACATATCTGTAAATAATTGGATTAAAAATAATTTTATTTAAAAAATCCTAGTTAGAAAAATATATATTTTTCTTAATAATTAAAACCAGCATTACAATCCCTGTGACAAAAATCATTGATAAGTATAGCATCATCAGTATATTCCAACAAAGGAAAAATTGTTTTCTTATAGTTTGGATTAAAGGGACAGTAAAGTAAAACTTAAAGGGCCATTAAACCCAAAAAAAATTATTTCATGATTCACATAGAGAATACAATTTTAAACAACATTCCAATTTACTTCTATTATCTAATTTGCTGCAATCTTTAGATATCCTTTGTTAAAGAAATAGCAATGCACATTGGTGAACTAATCACATGAGGCATCTATGTGCAGCTACCAATCAGAAGCTACGGAGCCTATCTAGATATGCTTTTCAGGAAAGAATATCAAGAGAATGAAGCAAATTAGATAATTGAAGTAAATTAGAAAGTTGTTTAAAATGGTATTCTCTATCTAAATCATGAAAGAAAAAAATTGGGTTTAATGTCCCTTTAAACTTTCTTGATTTGGATAGAGCATGCAGTTTTAAACACATTTCTGATTTCTATGATCTAATTTGCATTGTTCTCTTGATATCCTTTGTTGAGGTAAACCTAGGAAGTCTCAGGAGCAGCAATGCACTATTGTGAGATAGCTGCTGATTTGTGGCTGCATTTATTTACCGCTCTTCTAATTAGTTCACCAAATGTGTTCAGCTAGCTCCCAGTAGTGCATTGCTGCTCCTTCAGCAAAGGATACCAAGAGAATGAAGCTCATTTGATAACAGAAGTAAATGGGAAAGTTGTTTAAAATCGTTGCTCTATCTCAATCATGAAAGAAAAAAAATTGCGTTTTTATGTCCCTTTAAAGGGTTATGAAAGTCAAAATTGAACTTTCATAGTTCACATAGAGTGTGCATTTTTAAAGGGACAGTATTCACCCATTTTTATTTAATTGCATGTAAAATACACTACTATAAAGAATAATATGCACAAATACTGATTTAAAAATCCAGAATAAAAAAAGTTTAAAAACTTACTTAGAAGCTCACAGTTTAGCTTATGAAGCTTATGAAGCTGGAACACCCACTGCAAATTAGTTCTATAGCAATAAAAGCAAACACTCCCCCCTTCCCCTTCCCCTTCCTTTGCTGATGTGTTCAGCTAACTCCCAGTAGTGTTTTGCTGCTCATTCAACAAAAGATACAGAGAGAATGAAGCAAATTTGATAACATAAGTAAATTGGAAACTTGATTATAAACGTATGCTCTATCTGAATCATGAAAGAAAAAAAAAAAGAAACCTCAAAAACCCACTGTTTAAAAGACAATTTCCTGCTCTTTCAAACAGTGTGTGGGATATCAAGTATAAGCACAAATTTAAAAATAATGTTTAAAACACATGTTCTCTAATGAGGGGGGTAGAGACCAAAACAAGACCCCTTGTTTGAAAGTCCTGAAGCCTATATAAGTTACTACCCTGGGGGGAAAGCCGTGATTGGAGGAAGCTGGATTAGTCATTGATGACGTGTGAAGAGAGGATCTCCGGGTGGGGGAAGCTGCTCTGGCTGTCAAAAAAACAAAGGTAAGTTTTTAGACAAAACGGCTGCTTTCTAAACTTTGATGAATGAAAGTGCCCCTGTTTTTAATAGTATTTTTCAAAAACCGGCTTTCATTCACAAAAGTAAACCTTCACTTTAAGCTACATCAAAGGAAATAAAAATATGGGGATCAATTTATTAAATGCAGGGCGTACATGATTCATTTCCGCCGCATACGCCGTCTGTATTTAAAATTGCGCAAGCATTTCTTGTGCAATGCCGCCCCCTGCACAATTGGCCCCTAGCAGGGGGTGTCAATCATTCCAATTGGATCGGGATAATTGCAGTCCACCACCTAAAAGGACAAGTTAAGGAGCAGCAGGCGGAGAAAGCATCATTCGCTGCTTGTTAAATCTAGCCCATGGAAGTTATTTTATTATGCATAGCTAAACATTTTAGATAAATTCTTAAGGTGTTAAAGGGACAGTCAACCCAAAATTTCAAATAAGTCATTCCTATAAACTTTCTAACGATTATTATTTTCAACTATAGCCCAATTTAGTAAAAAAAAGCGTTTCTAAGTATTAGTACTTTCTTTTGTCTCATCTGGCTGTTTAAAATGTCCGCCTGCCCCCTTCCATATTTCGTCACAAGTATCTATCTTCATGGTTGTGCAGCTCTAACAGCTTATTTTCGCCCGTACACACTCCTGGGTTTTGCGCATGCGCTTTGCGCCGATAACACTGTAGGGGGAGGAGAATGACACGTCTAGGAAAATGTAAGTAAAAAGTAAGTACTAATACTTTTTAAATAAAGATAGCAAGAGAACGAAGAAAAATTGCTAATATGAGTAAATTAGAAAGTTGCTTAAAATTGCATGCTCTATCAGAATTATTAAAGATATTATAGAGTCGACATTAATATATTAATATTTAAGAGTCGATCGTTATTGGAGAAACTTAACATACAAAAATATATACATGCAATAGGTGAACGGAAGGTGGCAGAAATTTTTGGCTCCTAACAAATGAATATTTAAATGTTTCATGTATTTCTTACAAGCTTATAGATGTGGGACCAGTTGCAGGATGTTTCTCTGGTATGTAACAATAAGTAATCAAAATGATGTATTGGGTCTAGACTGTCTCTTAAATTACATTAAAAGGGGGAAAAATAAATAATGAAAATGTATTGTAAAGTTGTTTTATGTGGAAAAATTAAAGGGACATTAAACCCAAAACAATTCTTTCATGATTCAGATTGAGCATACAATTTTAAGCAACATTCCAATTTACTTCTATAATCTAATTTGCTTCATTCTTTAGAATTCCTTTGTTAAAGAAATATCAATGCACATGGGTGAGCCAATCACATGAGACAAATATGTGCAGTCACCAATCAGAAGCTACTGAGCCTATCTAGATATGCTTTTAAAGAAAGAATATCAAGAGAAAGAAGCAATTTAGATGATGGAAGTAAATTAGAAAGTTGTTTAAAATGGTATTCTCTATCTGAATCATGAAAGAAAAAAATGTGGGTTTAATGTCCCTTTAAGCACATTTAGGGCTTACAAGTGGAGTGCAAAATTGCACTTAGGTGAGGGCGATATTTGCTGTCCACTGTTAATACCAGCGCACGCAAATGTACGCTGGTATTATAGGTAAAACTAAATGCGAATGTAACTTCGCATTGCATGGACGCGTGCACTCACGAGTGCGTGCTTCCATATGCTCCAATGTAAGCCTTGTTCTGATGCCATCATATACGGCACAGAACCTAGCGCAGCAAAGGGGGTACGTCGCACAGCTGGGGTAGCAAATTTAAAATGTATATGAATATATACCATTACCAATATATGTATACAGGGAGTGCAGCATTATTAGGCAAATGAGTATTTTGACCACATCATCCTCTTTATGCATGTTGTCTTACTCCAAGCTGTATAGGCTCGAAAGCCTACTACCAATTAAGCATATTAGGTGATGTGCATCTCTGTAATGAGAAGGGGTGTGGTCTAATGACATCAACACCCTATATCAGGTGTGCATAATTATTAGGCAACTTCCTTTCCTTTGGCAAAATGGGTCAAAAGAAGGACTTGACAGGCTCAGAAAAGTCAAAAATAGTGAGATATCTTGCAGAGGGATGCAGCACTCTTAAAATTGCAAAGCTTCTGAAGCGTGATCATCGAACAATCAAGCGTTTCATTCAAAATAGTCAACAGGGTTGCAAGAAGCGTGTGGAAAAACCAAGGCGCAAAATAACTGCCCATGAACTGAGAAAAGTCAAGCGTGCAGCTGCCAAGATGCCACTTGCCACTAGTTTGGCCATATTTCAGAGCTGCAACATCACTGGAGTGCCCAAAAGCACAAGGTGTGCAATACTCAGAGACATGGCCAAGGTAAGAAAGGCTGAAAGACGACCACCACTGAACAAGACACACAAGCTGAAACGTCAAGACTGGGCCAAGAAATATCTCAAGACTGATTTTTCTAAGGTTTTATGGACTGATGAAATGAGAGTGAGTCTTGATGGGCCAGATGGATGGGCCCGTGGCTGGATTGGTAAAGGGTAGAGAGCTCCAGTCCAACTCAGACGCCAGCAAGGTGGAGGTGGAGTACTGGTTTGGGCTGGTATCATCAAAGATGAGCTTGTGGGGCCTTTTCGGGTTGAGGATGGAGTCAAGCTCAACTCCCAGTCCTACTGCCAGTTTCTGGAAGACACCTTCTTGAAGCAGTGGTACAGGAAGAAGTCTGCATCCTTCAAGAAAAACATGATTTTCATGCAGGACAATGCTCCATCACACGTGTCCAAGTACTCCACAGCGTGGCTGGCAAGAAAGGGTATAAAAGAAGAAAATCTAATGACATGGCCTCCTTGTTCACCTGATCTGAACCCCATTGAGAACCTGTGGTCCATCATCAAATGTGAGATTTACAAGGAGGGAAAACAGTACACCTCTCTGAACAGTGTCTGGGAGGCTGTGGTTGCTGCTGCACGCAATGTTGATGGTGAACAGATCAAAACACTGACAGAATCCATGGATGGCAGGCTTTTGAGTGTCCTTGCAAAGAAAGGTGGCTATATTGGTCACTGATTTGTTATTGTTTTGTTTTTGAATGTCAGAAATGTATATTTGTGAATGTTGAGATGTTATATTGGTTTCACTGGTAAAAATAAATAATTGAAATGGGTATATATTTGTTTTTTGTTAAGTTGCCTAATAATTATGCACAGTAATAGTCACCTGCACACACAGATATCCCCCTAAAATAGCTAAAACTAAAAACAAACTAAAAACTACTTCCAAAACTATTCAGCTTTGATATTAATGAGTTTTTTGGGTTCATTGAGAACATGGTTGTTGTTCAATAATAAAATTAATCCTCAAAAATACAACTTGCCTAATAATTCTGCACTCCCTGTATATGTGAATATACACAAATTAACACATAAATATATATATATGTATATAAGCATATATATATATATATCTGCAGTTTTAACACAGTCCCCATAGACTGCTATGGAATAGCACTTTTCAGTGCCGTCTTTTTCTAACACAACATACCCGCTCACTTTAACCCATTAGAACTGCTTTGTGCAAATATTTTTTTACCAAAAAAATGCTTCTTTTTTTAATTTTTTTTATTTATTAAGACACACTACACTGTATTTTGGGGGCAATTGGGGGACATTTTTTAAATTAACCAAAGGTAGCATTAACCAGCCACTTGTAATGACTGGTTATTTAACGTGCGCCTGGAAAATGGGTGACTTTACTGTTTACAGGCACATGTTAAATTAGCGCTCCACTTGTAATCTAGCCCTCAAAGTGATATACAGGTAGCCCTCAGTTTACGCTGGGGTTAGGTTCCAGATGGAATGGTTGTAAATCGAAACCATTGTAAATTGAAACCCAGTTTATAATATAAGTCAATGGGAAGTGAGGGAGATAGGTTCCAGGCCCCTCTCAAAATTGTCATAAGTAACACCTAATACATTATTTTTAAAGCTTTGAAATGAAGACTTTAAATTCTAAACAGCATTATAAATCTAATAAAATAATCACAACACAGACTTCACTTACATTTTTCTGCAAACAGTTCTTTCTATGCATTCCAATCTGGACTGATTTATAGACAGGAAGATCTTGTTCCTTTGAAATCTGCTCGATAGCTCAGGTCTGGTTAAACTGATTAATTTCAGCTTGCTTGGCTTTGCTGCAACACAAACGGACAGCTCCACCTACTGGCTATTTTAATAAATGCACTGCTTCTCAATGCTTTTCAATAGCAGTCACATGACTGGAAAAAAAGGTTGTTATTCTGAAACGGTGTAAATTGAACCGTTGTAAAACAAGGGCCACCTGTATATAAAAAAAAATGTTCTTTGTTCCCATAATATTCTGTGTTGAAGAGATACCTAGGTAGGCATCTAGAGCATTACATGGCAGGAAATAGTGCTCCTATCTAGTGCTCTTGCAAATGGATAACTTTCTTGCAAACCTTCTGCCATAAAGTGCTCCATGTGCAAGCTCTCAAGCTTACGTTCTTGCTTTTCAACAAAAGAATCCAAGAGAACGAAGAAAATTTGATAATAGAAGTAAATTAGAAATTTGTTTAAAATTGTATTCTCTATCTAAAATATAAAAAAAAGGAGTTTATGCCCCTTTAAGATAAGAAAGTAAATGCTTTGTTCTTCTATAGAGGAAAATGTAAGTTCTCATTTCTCGTAAAGAACTCATAAATAATAACTACAAGAAGGGGGGGGGGTATGCCAGAATAGGACCTCCACGTATACTTGGGTCCTAGTAATACTTATAATATTATTACAAAGTATACCCAACAGTTCATAGCTTGTACTAGAAATCTCAAACCCTGTTTCCTCAACTCCCCTTTAGTCAGCCACATAGGTCCAGTCCTTTGTTAATCATTCAACAGAGGCAACAAATATAACATTCCTCACCGTCCAAGCTGTGCGACCACTTCAGGTGAGACCCAGCTGGCTTGAAATATTGCTCCAACGCTGCTATATCGTGTACCGTTGAGCCGGGTACAATCACCACATTAAGGACGCACGCTGTATCGCTGTACCACGAGGAGGGAGTTGACGTCACTCGTGATGTATTCCGAGCTCCAGATTCCGTAGGTGGCCAATGGGGGAGGAGGTGTGTCTGGGAGTCAATGCTGCAACAAAGCCGATCCGAAAAACCAAACAAACTTCAATGAACTTCAGGGATACAAAGTTCAATTTAGTGCAATATGCCAACGATCTGTCCTGCTGGTGAATGCACAGTAATAAGGAAAGTCCGGACAGTTCGTGTTGTAAAACACACAAAATCTTTATTAGCCAGATAAACACATATGAACAAGCTATATCCTCACAGAGCGAGCGTAACACCGAACTGGCTTACGCGTTTCGACTTATGTCGTAATCATAGCCATTATATTGTAAGGAAATGGCTTTTTTTTTTAAAAAAAAATTCAGTAGTATCTCAGCCGTAAAATCATGCTTACATCATCTCCCCATCCTCTTGCTGGAAACTCCATTGTAATCAAGTTAAAGGGACATGCGTTTAATTTTTTTGTGATTTAGATATGTGTGCCATATATATAACATTGTGCTCATTCCCGTGGAGTTATCCACGAACCAGCACTAATTGGCTAAAATGCAAGTTTATAAAAAGAACTGAGATACGGCGGCAGTCTGCAGAGGCTTAGATTATAAGGTAATCACAGAGGTAAAAAGTATATTATTTTAGTGTTAGTTGTGCAAAACTGGGGAATGGGTCACACAGGAAATTATCTATCTTTTTAATAAACAGTGAACATTTTCAAGTAGACTGTCGCTTTAATTTAATATTGAATGTTTGCAGAACATTCTATATATATTTTTGCAAAAAGTAAATTTTTTCCCCATATTGAATTTAAAGACCGCTGCTTCATCACTGATCTGCTGCCTCCGAGGCTGCGGTCTTCAATCTGCCCAATCCTATACGATCAGGCTGATTGACACCCCCTGCTAGCCACAAATCTGCAGGGGGCGGCATTGCACATGCAGTTCTGGTGAACTGCTTGTGCAATGATAAATGCTGTCGGAATTCAGCGATGTCTGTCGGACGTGATACGCTACAGCGTATCATGTCGGACAGACATTGATAAATTGGCCGCTCTGTGTAAGATTTCAGGAATCAATATTCAAATGGATTAATCAAATGTTAACATAATTCTATAGAAACATGAAAATGTCAGTCCTAATGAAGTCAAGAGAAACAGTAATTTCACAATTTGGATGCCAAAATGGTAACATTTGCCCATCCATAAATACAACTTATTAACAATTATTTTTATGTCCTTTAAGGGGCGATCTAAATAAAAAAAATGCAATGCTGCTCAAATTTGTTAGAGCATGTGATTTTGTATTACTGAGCCAAAGGGGTTAAACACATAGGTAAAGACATGCCCACTTGTGAGTCATAAGCGTTTGCATTTCAATGCCAAAGCAGGGCATGTTGGTTTCCCCATTCTATAGTGGAAGTCACACGTAGCTCTGTTTGGGACCAGCAATCCTTGTAAATCACAAGTTGGACTTTACCAATGTGCTTAACCTGTTTCGCAGTTGTTAAACACATAGGGGTCAATCCATTAAATAAGTTTATCTCATTATGTAATAAATATATTTTTTTTTAATTCACCGTTAAAGTCAATGGGAATTTTTGCATATAAATTATTTAATATACTTTTCTCAATGATTGTGTTGGGCCCCATAGTTAGCTAGAGTCTGTAATGCAGAAATGACATGTTATAGCACATTAGAGCAAATCATTTTTGCATTGGAACGTTCCTATGCTATATTAGCCTATATGATGGTCAGTGATGTATTTTGTATATTGACTAATAATGTAATCTATTTTTACTTCTTGTTATTTCAGGGCTATGAAGGTTCCCTAATAAAACTTACATCAAAGCAGGTAAGAAATAACGTAGCTTGTTTACTTTTTAAATTGTGTAAGCGCTACCTTATGAGTTACTAGGTATAACAGTTTAAAGCGTTGCGTAACAATTTCAATCCTTAAAGGGTCATGATACTCATATGATAAATCACTTGATATTGATGCAGCATATCTGTAAATGCATTGTCTAATGCATTGTCCTTTTTTATTATGCACTTAAAGGGACATTAAACCCCAATTTTTTATCTCATGATTCAGATAGACAATACAGATTTAAACAACATTCCAATTTAGTTCTGTTATCTAATTTGCTTAATTCTTTAGATATCCTTTGTTGAAGAAATAGCAATGCACACAGCTGAGCCAATTACACAAGGCATCTATGTGCAGCCACCAATCAGCAGCTACTCAGCCTATCTAGATATGCTTTTCAGCAAAGGATATTAATAGAAGGGAGCAAATTAGATAATAGAAGTAAATTAGAAATTTGTTTAAAATTGTATACTCTTTCTAAATCATGAAAAAAAATTGTGTTTAATGTCCCTTTAATTCTGCAGTATTTAAAGGACCAGTAAACACAGTAAATTTGCATAATCAACAAATGCATGATAACAATATAATACAATAGCACTTAGTCTGAACTTCAAATGAGTAGTAGATTTTTTTCTGACAATTTTAAAAGTTATGTCTATTTCCACTCCCCCTGTACCATGTGACAGCCATCAGCGAATCACAAATTCATACACATACCATGTGACAGCCATCAGCCAATCACAAATGCATATACGTTTATTCTTGCACATGCTCAGTAGGAGCTGGTGACTCAAAAAGTTTAAATATAAAAAGACTGTGCACATTTTGTTAACGGAAGTAAATTGGAAAGTTGTTTAAAATTGCATGCTCTATCTGAATAATGAAAGTTTAATTTTGAAAAAAATAAGTTTTACTTTCACCATAGGGAAGTGCCTCAGATTGGTCCAAAAAAATAAATAAACCGGGAATATCCTTGGACAGTTTTTTTTGTATGCACATACTTTTTATTTAGCACCAAAGTGCTTCTTTGCTTACATATTCTGGATAATAAAACAAGTATTGTACCCTGTACGACGTTGGTCGTTAATGGATTTTCTGGGTATAACCGGGCTATTAGACCCTCCCTCCTGAAGGCTTGCTAAAATAGCGAGACTGCACTACTGAAAACATCACCCTCATAGAAAGGCCGGTGGGTTAATCATTTAGTTGAAAATGGTGTTCTGTGGCAGTGCTTAAAGTGACATTAATACCCAAAATGTTCTTTTTTTATTCAGATAGAGGATACAATTTTAAACAACATTCCAATTTACTTCTATTATCTAATTTGCTTCATTCTTTAGATATCCTTTGTTGAAGAAATTGCAATGCACATTGGGGAGCCTATCACACGAGGCATCTATGTGCAGCCACCAATCAGCAGCTACTGAGCTTATTTAGATATTCTTTTCAGCAAAGAATATCAAGAGAATGAAGCAAATTAGATAATAAAAGTAAATTAGAAAGTTGGTTAAAATTGCATGCTCTTTCTAACTTATGAAAGAAAAAATATGGGTTTCATGTCCCTTTTAAGATTGCCATTTCATTTTGTTGCAACTTGTTGTCTACTTTATTAATGTTAGTAAAATTATTAAAAAAAAATAATAGAATAATATATGAATATACATAATGAAATATGTACAAATTATAACCATCTGATAATATAAATTTTTCACTCTGTGAATAAAGATATTTTAAAATGACATTAAAAAACCTCTTGCTTTTGTGGGAAAAAATGTACTTGTTCTAAAGAAAACAAGCTGTGTAACTTGCAAATGCTGCAAAACAAATAGCAGGTTTAGGCCATTGTTTCTCAACAGCGGTCCTCAGTACCCTCAACAGGCCAGATTTTCATAATAGCTGAACTAGAGCACAGGTGAAATAATCAGCTGGTGGGTAAGAGCAAGTTAGTATTACTGACTAGCTGATTACTTCACCTGTGCACTGGCTCAGCTATAATGAAAACCTGGCCTGATGGGGGTACTTGAGTAC